>NW_020449385.1:210473-428729 GCF_003343035.1 Apteryx rowi | reverse complement strand
GAGGAAATACTTTTTCACTGTGAGGGTGACAGAGCACTGGAAGAGGTTGCCCAGAGAGGTTGTGGAGTCTCCTTCTCTGGAGATATTCAAAACCCGCCTGGACGCGATCCTGTGCAACGTGCTCTAGGTGACTCTGCTTGAGAAGGGGGTTGGACTTAGACGATCTCCCGAGGTCCCTTCCACCCTCAACCATTCTGTGATTCTGTGATTCCTAGTTCAAAGACTGAAGATTTTATGGTGCTACCTACAACTGCAAACATTTTAACCTCTATCTTTCTTTTTCATCCTGGAAACTAAACTCAGAGGTACTTGAACCAGCTCCCGTACAACCAGCTTTTATCTCAAAGCAGTACGACCATAATCAACCATAACGTGCTTCACGCAGACTAACAAGCTTTGCTGAGCATCTCTGAAACACTAATCTGAATGAAGCTGTGTTGTGGGTTGCCATATAGACACACCAGTCTGCTTCAGTGCCAGCACAGAGACTTCCTTGCTGGGCAACATAAATGTGCTTTTTGGTTCCCTACACAAATCACCATGGGCTTAGGGCAGGTACAGATGTAGACAGACATTAACTATGTCTGTCCGGTAAAGTTTAAGGCCACAGGAGGTGACCTAGTACATCATGTTGTGGGCATCAGACTGAATAAAGTTAGGTCTCAAATTGTCTAAGTTTCTGAAGCCCGAAGTGTTTTCTTTTAGGGAAGTGGGTATGTTTCTTTATTGAGGGGAGACAGGTGCCATGTTAGACAGTGGAGCTGTTTAGAGGTATTATAATATTCACCTTTCAGTCTTTTATGGTAATTGTACTGCCTACCTTTTTGCTATTTATGCTTACTGGAAGTCTTCTATTCTTTTAGAAGACTGCCCTCTCCCAATATTACTGATATGTGATTATAGCACAACCTTTGCTAGGAACACAATAAAAAAAAGAAGTTTCGATCTAAATAGTATTTCAAAACCATTTAGTATTATTTAGTAGTATGATGTTATTTACTATGTCATCTTTATTAAAATAATGTATAATAGTTATTTTATAATTATTTTAATAACTATTTACAATTATTAATAGGTTTTATTTAAACTTACTTTTTATTACCATTTAGCATTTTTGGTAAAATTTGATTCAATCAGTATTGGGAAATTCAGATTCTGCTATGTCTGACTAGCAAAAATGATCTTATTTTAGAAAGCCAGAGAAAAATCATGGCTCAAAGACAGTTCTCATGTTGACTTTAAGCAGAATAAACATTACCCTGGAACATGAATTTACTAAGCTGCTATGACACCAATGGGTTACTTTTTAGAAGCCTCAGAAAACTGGTAAGAATGTCTTGCTCTCTTCCTAAGAATTCCAAAGAAGCTTTATCAGTCCATTTAAGTTCTCAGTAAAAATGAACTTGGATGGCAGAAATGCGGTAGAAAGAGAGCAACGTGCAGTTGCACTTGTTTACATCTGCTTCACCTGAATCCCTTAAGTTCAGTCTGTTTAATTTGCTTTTCAACCCTGCATCATGAATCTTCTGGTAATTTGATCTGTGCTGATGTGGTAAATCACACCCATACTATACGCACGTATCAAAAAAAAAAAAAAAAAAAAAAGTGCTTTCACAAGGGCTCTATTTATTCCAAATTATTTCCTCAACCAGAATTACTGAGGAAACACTGCTGCATTAACTTCCAGTAATGAGAATCATGGTTTACCATCCATTTGATCACAGTTAAACTGAAATAACACCTGAAAATCAAGTGTAGTCAAGCAATTTCCATTGGCATGTATTGAAAAATTTCACTGGCTTTTTTTCAATCTAGGGACACCCCTGCACTGCATAAAATAGAGCAGGGTGCAGGGTCCCAAACTCCCACCAGCTATGCCCATCCACAAACAGAAAGCTATTACTCGTGTGAACTTGGCTATGTTTTGAGCTGATAAGCTCTCCTAAGAGACAGCACAGCAGTAATGGTCCATACTGCTTCTGGAGAAGGCAGCACCTCTGCAAGGTGCTCTGGAGGTATTTGGATATAGCAGTTGGGACAGCACTTCTTCTTGCTAAATGTGTGCAGTATAAACATGCTTTTTGCAGCGTTTTAAGCACTGGCACTCATGCAAGCAACTGAGTGGCAAATTACCATTTGAGAAAAATCTATTTCTCAGACCTTTGCCTTGTATTTGAATTATACTGGAGCAAAAAGATGAACAGACTAAGCTTTCTAAATACATGGCTTACATTTTCCCACTGTGTACTGCATACCTTAGAGCTCCCACAAATATGTACAAATGTGCGGCACAGTTATAAAATTTACAGGGAACACTGATTGGGCACTCTTCCTGGGCAGATAATATTTTCATATTGTGCGTGTYCTCCATGGAGCCAACTGCTGTGAAATCTAATTAGAACTAATTAGTTACTAAAGCAGATCAGAAAAAAATTAGACACCTATGAAGAGACATCTCACAGAAGCGCTGGACATCTGGATGAATATTCAATAACTGAAAAAGAAAGAACACTGCCCTCAAAAGAACAGCAATAGGGTCTGCAAATAGTTTGAATACTGCTCAACTAGCTGGAGCAATGAACCATTGGCCTTAACCACTTCTGTAGATGTGGTTATGTTCCTAAATTTTCTCCACTGGTAAAGAGGGAAGAACATTGATCATGTTTTTCTTATTTAAAACTTTTTTTGGTAGGGTGTGGCATCATCAACTCAGGCATATTTTCTGCAAATGTGGATAGTGGTTAAAAAAAAAAATCTTTCCAGAAGTTGCCAGATAGGACAGCTCAAGGGAATGTTATTACGACTGAAAGGCTGGACTCACTGCACAAAACAGATACTGCCAGTGATAAAGCACAAAGGTTAAACAACTGGGGACAAGATGCCAGATGTAGAATGGAAAGTTTCCAGCTTAGGAGCAGCAGAGGAGGGACATAAATTAATTATGTCAGGACCAAATAAGCATTATGAAAATTCTCAAAGTCAAAATAAATGCCATTGAAAATAAACTCAGGAACCCTCCTCCTTCTCTCCTGCTCATTGTGCTCCAAGGAGGAGAGAATTCAGAATAACCTTTCAGGATTTTAGAGAAATCTTACACTAAAATGCTGGACAAAGTCTTTAAAAGGTAAAGATACCATATGTGCTTGATACTGCATGTGCTAAAAGACACTATTGTTGTCCTTATCATGCTAGATCCTTCCTCAGTACTTCTGTCTGAAAAGGGATCAAATGTTTTGGATTCAAGTTTTCTCATGAGTAATATCTTTAGTGAGAATGATCAGACTGATTATTAACCAGTTTTGAAATTGGGGTAATAACTGATAATTTCTACCTGGCTTATTAATTGGAGAAAAAGCCCCAAATTAAAAACAAATCAGCAACTGACCACAGGACAAATATGCAAACTTTTCTAGACTTATTCCCCTAGATTCCCCCACGCTTCAGTGCTACCTTTGTTTGCACTATGTATAGCAACGCATTGTCAGGCTGGGGATCCTACGCTGCAATATTCTTTGGCAGACTGTAGACAGGGTCTTAAGGGTACACATACATTTTTCCAGCATGAGCTGGCAGATGTCCCACTTCAGAAAGGCAAGCTATTTCACTGATAATATGTCAATATGTTTATTATATAATGTTGGTAGGACTTCAAAGATGGAGTCCACTGTGATTCTTGGAATTGAGGCAGTATCATGGATTGATGATAGAGGCTGTTATGGACCTTAAATTGAACTTTTGAAAAATGGGTGAGGGAGATTAAACATCAGCCCCACTAGACTGACAGTTGGTTCAGCCCTGGCATTTCTGTTTAACTTGTATTTTGGAAAGCTCCCACAGGATCTAACAGACATAGGAGCTCCCACACACAACCATGATCCTATCACAGAGGCAAGATAGACAGATAGAACAGCACTGAAAATAAATGAGAGACATATGTAAGAAAAAAACACAGGAGACAGTACATATAAGCCTGAACCATCAGGAAGAGCACAGTGTCAGTACTACAGTCAAACAAACAGAACTTAGAACTTTTAATATAGCAAACATTGGCATGACTGGACATCTTATGCTGCTGTTACCTCTCATGGCTTTACGGTGTGTCTGCACATGCCTATGCTCACATATGGGCAAGCACTGAAATTCCAACATAGCAAGATGGAGACCAAGGGTGAATCAGTGACATTCAAAGTTACCTTAGTAATTTCACCATTTACCCACCTGACTCAATCCCTGTTCACCTAGCATTATCCCTTGCAGGTTTTAACATCTGATCCTACAAGACGTAAAAATAAGCCCAGTAACCATATGTGATATTTGCGAGATACCTGACACTGAAGCCTCACTTTCACCCTTGTAACAGCCATGCCTACATTGACCTTTTGCATTGAGATTCCACAGCCCTTTCAGTTGACCCAACAGGCACATCTAGATAAATGGAAGACAGCAGAACTAAGCACCTTCTACCTTATGTATCAACACCCATCCTCAAAAGCTGCATCTGAGGTTAAAAAGCAATTAACATCCAAAAATACCAAGATTCATTTAGGCAGTCTGAAAAACTCCACAGAAATGTAAGTGTCAACAGTTATTCAAGGAGGGAAATTATTTATTGATAACAACTAATCTCTCACACTGTTTCTCATTTTTGAGATAAATTATGTAAATATAATTCACAAGTATGAACAACATGTTAATGGGTAAAGCTGAAGGCAGAGTAGGGCAGGAGATGAAACAATGCACACTGGGTTAACTCCTTTGCCTGACAGGAGAATATACTTGCATTTATGATTTACAAAGTGTAATTCTTAAATAAATCATTAAAAATGTTTGACAGGACAGGTCATTTCTCTACAGTCCAAAAATCATATGCAGCATGGATAGGAATTAAAATTTAGCCCTTCTGAGTTTACAGGTGGGATTCATCTTACTCAAATTTAGCTGAGTAAGCCTTCTAGTCAGGTTTCCACTGTATCGCCACTGGAGAGAGGTAAGGACCTCCTCCTCTCCTAACTTCTCCTAAGGTAAGTGTCTCAAATAAACAGAAAAGATTCTTCCCTCTCTCCCCACACCCCAAGGTGCCTAATGCTCTCCACTGACTGTGGCAGAAGTTTAGATGACTTGGCCAGACTGGATGCAAAACTTTCAGCTGGAAGTGACATGCAATAAATCTCACCTCATGCGTCCCAGAAAGAACCTGACAAATTGCTTCAGGAAATACTCTTGTCAGGTCAGAGAGCTCCTAATTAGCACTCAAGTGGATTTCCTGCCAGCCAGCCACACATCAGTGGTTCACTATTGTTTACGGGGAAGACAGCTAATTGTATATGCAGAAGTGTTAAGACACGAAACAACCTGTCTGTCAGGAGAATGGGGATTCCAAGCACTGCTGATAAAATATGAACATATGACAGTGAAAGAAGGAAGATCAAAGTGCTTTCAAGTGTGCAGATAACAATAAAATGTGTTTATTCTGGTAAGCTGTGTATGAAATGTGTCTTTATTCTGGTAAACTGTAAGATCAAGCTTTTGTTTTCAGCTTTGCAGGTGTATAGCAAAGAGGGAATTATAACAAGGGGAAGCTGAGAGTGGGAACATGGAAATTCCAAAAAGGGAGAAAAAGAAAATATGGAAAGCATCTGAACCCCACAATGTAAGTGTGGATTCACACAGAAATAATGCACTACAACTGCAACATCAGACTTGGGCTTGGGTGTGTTAGATTAGATTTCTTATAATTTACTTTTTCTCAGAATGGATTTTTTCTTACGTGCTTATTGAACTTCCTGCATTTTGAAGAGGCTGACTGCTAAATCTTCCTGCTAAAATCTGTCCACTGGCATCTCTCTTGAGGCACCTTACTCAGTGTCTGGATTTTGAGAGATACTGAACATCCTCACTGTTGTATTTAGGAGACTAACATTCAGCACTTCATGTGTTGGCCTCAATGTTTTGTGAGACTTCACAACAAACTGTCCCAAGGACTGGTGAACGAACAAAATCAGATAACACAGCCAAAACAGGCACACTGAGGTTTTTACTCAAGGGAACAGGCCAAGGGGAGGTAGGAAGGGGAACAAATGGAGGGAGAAGCATATAGGTATATGGCTATGCAGCACAGGAGAAGTCTGGCAAGCATCAGATAACAAAGAGGAAGAACTAAGGTTACAAATGCTGTCACTTCATAATTGACTTTCTCTTTCCCTCCAAAAGGGCAAAACTAAAACCTCCCTCAAAAATACAGAAGTACCAAATATTCTGTAATTGTGTTCACACGCTCAGTGTTAACATAATAGCAGCACAGACATATCGGAACTGGAGTGCAGCTGTCAGTCAAGCATTTAAACTGTTCCTTGAAGTAGGTCAGTATTTCCAGGCAACCAGAACATAAAAACGAAACAAATGACCTCCACGCCTATTATAACAAATCTCCAGCAGAGTCTGGGTTTATGAAATGACTGGGCATGATGCAAATGTTGGCTGCTACACTGGAGAGGCTGGCCTACTTGTCACACCACTCTGGAGAAATTGTAATCAGACATGAATAAAACTATAATAAAACAGCAGAGGAGATGGCAGATGCTTCCTACCTCTAAAATGTGTGCCTTGACAGTGCAAGACTGTCCTCTGACGAAACAGCATGGCCTTAAGGATGTAGGATGACCATGGTGGAGATCTTCACCTGCAATACTCTAGACACCGAATAAAACATTGCCCTGTTGGAGCAAAGGACTAGATGGCAGTTTGCCAGCTCGTAAGGGTTAGATAACCTCAGCAGTCCACAGGACAGAACATATTATTAGTTGGGCAGTTAGCAGTTTTCCATGTGCAGGCTGTGTAGCTGTATCCTAGAGACAGTAAAAAAGATGAAGTTGTTCTTATGAACTTAGATATTTCATTCACTGAGAACTCTTAGTTTGAAAAACCCTCATTCCCACCTCCTGGACATGCAAGAAAGACTAAACCAACTCATTTAGGACTGTGTAGGTCATTTTCCTCAAATTACATCTGAGGATTGCTTTATTCTGATCCCTTTTTGACCATTATTAAATCTTTCAGTGTCAAAGATGCATTTTGTGTGTACACATTTCCTCAGCTGAGCTCAGCAGTAGGGCCACTCAAGCTCCTGGTACAGGATGTCAGTGTCATGCTCTTTCCCCTCCACCCCCCTCCATGACACCACAAACACCCATCTCAGGAAAAGCTGCAAGCTAGTGCCTTTCGCATATTTGCATTTTGGGTGCCTTTTGGCTATGGGTCAACTCTTGTGGTTGTCATGAATCAGAGAAAGCTACTGCCTGTGTCTACACACAGTATCAGTAAGGGGTTAGTGTCCTGCCTTTTAGCATTGTGTSTGCTCCTCACTTTGTAATTACGCCATTCACTGAAACACGCTCTCCCTAGCCCAGTGTATGCAGACTCCCGCTGTCTTGCTTTCACTTCCTGGTGAAACAAGGTTAGGCAGAGTGCATTACTGCAGCCTTAGCAGCAGGGTCCAGATCTTGTTTCTGCTGTGGATCTCTTCTGGGTACAACTATGTTACTGACCACTCATATTTGTACCAGTGCCAACGCCCAAATAAAAACACCAAGACTGAAGGTAAGCTGGGGAAACTGGTTCTCCTCTGAAGCTATGTGAAGAGAAACAGTCTTCTGCTTTTCATGTACTTAATTGCTSTCAATATATGTGGTTGCTAAAACCAAGCCTGCACAGTGTAAATCCTGAAAATCACRCACAACCCTGAAGCCATGTCTTTGGCTTGCCAGCTGCACTGCACTCACCGTGTATACACACAACAGCTGCGCATACCCAAAAAGCCTGGTGTTGTGGGGCAAGGGACAGGTACTCTCAGCCTGCTCCTGGGCAGAGCAACTACACTGCAAATGAGCAGCAGGCTGGATTACACAGCAAGAGAGAACTGGCACTCAGACTGCTGCTGCTGCTGCTGTGGCAGGGTAAGCAGCCTGTCCCTCCATTAAGGGTTGTTCAGGCTGGGATAAGACATTTGAATACGCACTGTCCAGTGGCAGGGAACCTCTTTCTTTCTCTGTCTTTACCATATCAGCCAACATTAGTCAGAAGGAAGGGGGGGAAGCCACAAAAAGCTCTTTAATCCTTCCTCATTCCCTGGAATCCTCTAACACTCCCATAGTACACTTAAAACCTCCCAAGCAGAGCTTGAGAGAGCTACTCTAAAAAGTACTCCTGCAGGACCGGTCTGCTAGGGGGAGGCATGTTATGCCATGCTGGCCAATGAGCAGTTCCATAAAATATTGTTCTGTGGTGTGCCAGGGTGCCAATATATACATTTTCAATTTTGCTGACTGGAAGAGACCTGGAAAAAGTGGAATCAAGAACCAAATATCAGGCAGAGTTGAACCATACATATAATTATCTTCTAGAGTTTCTTTGGAAATGTACTTTGAAAGAACCAAGTAATTCTTTCAACCATCTCTAGCAATAAGCACAATCTCAAGATAATACTGACACAAAAGAACAAGTGGACCAGTGCACAAGGTGGCCAGCTATACTTCTTGGGTGTTATCTTCCTAACGCAAGTTACAGTATCCCTTCAGAATGGAGTCTGTATCTGCAAAAATTAACAGGGACATCACTAGCTCTTTCAGTGGAGATTAACAGGATCTTCTTCGGCAGTTAGCCAGAGGTGTGTGAAACAGGCCACAGCTGCTCTCGTGACATCCATCCTATACAACTAAGCAGCTTAGTAATGAGAGATGAGCATTTTTCTTTTCAAGTAGTGAAACTCACACACTTAGAAAATTTGCCTGACATTGAATAGCAAATATATTGCATGCATAAACTTTCAGGGACGGATGGCTTCTCCTGTGCATTTCAGCTGGCTACATCTCACAGGAGAAGACTAGCACTGACCTCCTCTGCTTCTAGAATAAACTCTTCTGCAGAATGAATTTGCATCCCCTTAGTCTAATGTAGGAGCCTCTGCTACACCTCCCAGTGAGTTTATTCACTGCTAGAGTGGCCCAAACTGAAGCAAAGGACAGAGATACAGTAACGTAAAGAGAACAGCATCTCTCTGAAACGGAAGAAGGGAACACTGACCTCACTGACACAGAGCCAGACTACTATTTTCTGCTGTCAGCTCTTTTGTGCACCGAGCTCACTCACAGAGGAGACTGAGTAATCCCAGGTAGTTTCCTTTTGAATCACATCTAGTGACATTTGCTTTCTGGAAGGGATGAGGCAAGTTTATTTCTCACGGTGAGAAATGTCTTGCCCTGCCTGCAGTTCTTGGGACCAGAAGCTACTCTGGTCCATCTGGGTAGTGTGGGGAAATAATCACTACCCAACTCCTCAGAGACTGGTGTTGCCATGAAAATAGGGAGCTTAGAAGTGGGGTGGTTATGGGACAAGTCATCATGTAGCTATTTTAGAACCCATGGGTGGAATCTGCTTTGCCCTTGAGAGGAGTTGGTAGCATTGCTGTATCTTTTTTTCTGAGGCTGGAAATGCCTTCACTGGGGGGGGGTGACAGAGGGGAAGAAGAAGGGAGTATATTTTGGAAATTGCATGAACCAACTTGCCCACATCAAACTCTTCTCTCTTCCTGAGTTTTGCGAGAAGAAATTAGCATTTAATATAAATCAGTCTGTTTTCATAGATGCCTGAGTGCCCCATTAAACCTCTTCCACACCTCAGGGGAGAAAAGTATCAGGTCATAAATTCCAATTTGTCATGAATTTTCTAAGTCACAGGTTGACAGAAGAAACAGTTATCACTCCCTGATCAGTATGCAGAGACCATTACATTCTTTAGCAATACTCTTCAATGGACATAGCAAGAATCAGAGAGCAGACTGACAAAGTAAAACCCCTATATTTGGAATATAAAGCTCCTAGAAAAATGTTAGCTGAGATTATTTCACCAACACAGCACTGAGTCAGTTACAAAATAATTCCCTGCTGGATGACTGCCACTATTTGTTGTGATTGTAGTTACCACTATTTGTCTTCTATTTACATACCATGTAAATGTATACTGTACTTTGTAACAGCACACCAAAAACAAAGCCCCTGCTCATAAGAGTTTTAACACTTCTGTTCCTAGGAGAAATGTAGTTCTATCATATATTAGCAGCAGCAGCAATGTGTATATCTTAGAATTATTTGGAGCAAACATATACATGTGCAATCCACATCTGTAGCCAGAGGTGGTAAAGACTGGAGGTCAACAACTGCAAACAGAAAGTCACCCTCCTAATCCTCCAAGTTCAAAAGAAGAACCCAGAAAAGAAACTAACCTGACAAGATTTCACCATGAAATTGTGAATTTGTGATCCCCACTCTTCAACCTTCATCCCTGGGTGGTGGAAATGAGGAAGAGGGATGGAGAGAGGAGACCAAGAAAGATGATAACAGAGCTGCAAAGGCTATGCACACAAAATTTTCTGCAGGCTGGGCTCTAATGCAGGGCTTTAAACCTGTGTTTAAACTGACTAAGCAGGAGCTTGGCTTCGATCCAGGCTGGCTAACTTAAGCACCCAAATTGAATTTAAGTTTCAGGTGAAACTGCCTCCTAAAGTAAGTGCCTAAGTTCCTTTATAGAGTCCAACAAGAGAGGTGCCTTTATAGACCTCCAGAGACAGGCCCTATTAACTTCTCTTGGCTAAAATCCTTCATTCTTTGTCTATCAAGACCCTAGATGCTCTCAGAGGCAGACCTGCAAGCTCCATCACATGGCAACAGAAGTCTGCATTTCTCCAGTGTGTTTCACTCCTTGACAATATACTGCCAGTTCAAACAGCTTCTTTCAATTAATTCAAAGAATCAGGTCTTTTCCCTTTACACCAACTGACTCTAGAAAGCAATAGCTTTTGAGGGACTCTCCAAAATATCCAGAATTTCTAAAGGAAAGCTTTCTTCTCCTTCTTTGAAAACAAGCTACATCTCTCTCTAGTTTTTACTGTAGGTTGCATCATCTTTTGCTGTGCTTGTCTGATAAGTTTTGCCAGCTATGAGCCACTGAGTCATTGATTCAGCAGTGGTTGTATGAGGAAGGGTCATCTGAGTCCACACCACTGGGAAGGCGGGAGGAAGAAGGCCTAGCCTGCACACCAGCTGTTTAGCAGTCTGTGTAGCAGGAGAGCAGTATTTTCCCCCTACGTTCAGATTCCTGACGGGGTCTGTTTGTGTAAGTTATTGCAGAGAATCTCGCAGGAGACTGCTCTCATGCTGTTGAAGACTCTTTTTGATGAGTTGGCATGAACAGTAGTAGGCCCTGCCTATCCCTAATTTTTCTCCGTCATGTAGATCTCACATCATTAATTGCTGCTTGTGTATAATAGGGGACTGGTAATTCAGCAGCCAGGAAAGCAACACATGGAGGATATGACAGAACACACATGATCTGACTTTAATCTTTACTTGGTCATTAAAGAGCCAAAAGTATATAACATAAGATAGAGGGATTTACTTTGGTACAGTGAAGCAAAAGACCCTGTTGCAGGCTGCTCGCCGTTATAATTAGCTGCTGTTTGCTACACTCTGTGTTTGAAGTGGTTCTCTTTCAGCTGTGTGGGAGGGTGGCAGAAAAAGGAGCTCGTCACAGTGCAGAGGACCTGCTTGGGATTCAGACACATCCCATCTCTCAGGAGGCCTCTTTCAAACCTGTGAAGTATTGACCTGCAAGAGAAGAGTTGTTGCTCTCCAGCAAATCCAGCAACTCTAGGGGAGCACATGACTGCAGTGATGTTCGTTAACCTGCCCTACCTACAGAAGCATCTGTATTGAGGACAGTATTTGCACCAAAGTCTGTCTGTACGACACCACAAGGAAGTGACAGGAAAAAAAAAAAGAGAGAGTGAGTCACTTGGTCAAAAGGTAGTAGAACTGATAAAGTGATCAGCATGAAACGAATGTGGAGAGAAAAGCTGTCATTTATTGTTTTCTTATGTGACATCTATCCTTCAACACTTTTGAAGAAGTAAAAGGTGTAAGGAAACAAACTAAAATCACAGCCTTGTGCTTCTGGCATTACACCTTTCTGAGAAAACAGCTTTTCTGAACTCACTCCCCGCGACCTTCATGAGCTTGACACAAATATCTCAGTCTTGGTTCCCTTCTTTCAAGATTCAGCTACAGAAGCCATGCAAGTTACTGAGAATCTTAGTTTGTACTAGGGCTGGAGGATGTTCAAAAAGTGACTTTGTAAAGCTTAAAAAAGACTAAAGAAAGACTAAAAATGAAAAAGAGGGCAGATTAAAAACATAAAACCAAATTATGTTACCTCCATTTTTTTAACTGGGGCTAGGGGGACTGATTCCTAATTACTGCTTAAAGGCGGAAATAGGTGAGCTGCTACTCTGCTTCTGCAGGCTGCTTTACCCTTTGCTCCTACTCAGAAAGCTGTATTTGAATAGGTGGTTGGGAGTTCCTGAGCTTTCACATTCATTGTCCCACAGGGATTAAACTGACATGCGTCTTTCATGCAAATGCAGAGGCTATCCAAACTACTCCCAAATTAATCCATGTAAATGTCACTCAAAAGTAATCCAAATTCTGCAGTCTAAGGAACAGTTCTGATTTTTAGTCTGGCACAGCATAAGCGTTACTGTGTGCTTAGGTGGGACTCCCAAAACAGCACAAGTGACATCAGCACCGAAAGTACACCTTTTCTCATAGTCACTGCTCCCTTTTTCGGCAGCAGACAGGGGTATGGAAAATTGCAGGGGGAAGAAACATTCCAGAGTTAATATTCCAGGACTAGAATTCATTGATATTTTTAACAATTTCTGCAACAGGTACTTCTTTTTTCTTTTCAACCTAGGACACAAGACAACCCATTTCTAAACCGCTTTTATCTGAGGGGAACTAGATTTTACCATTCTCATTACCACTATTTTACTTTACTTCAAGAATAGTCCCTTATCAGCCATCCTGCCACACACACACCCCCCCATCGCAGAACTATTCACAGAGTTAAGGACAGCTATAGGTGAGCTAGGCGCTAGGCATGGCCTTTCGTTAGTGTTACCTACATGTGTGATTTGGCTGGGTTAGTTATTTTAATTTTAATTTATGTAAATAAGAGCATTTTACTTGTGTTCCCACACATGCATATCTACAGGCAGGGGTATACCCAGGCTGAGATTTCTTCTGCGATACAAGTCTGTGAAATAACCAACTTAGTCTGCTGAATGTTGAAAGTGCAGACTTTTTAGGTTTTTTTGTTTTTTGTTTTTCCACACGACTTTCTTGCAATAGGAGAGTTACTCTCTGCCTTCATGCTTACATCAGCCCAGAGGACCTCTCCAAGACAGCTTGGGGAATCAGTGTAAGCTTCTTGGCACGTGTTTCTTTTCTGTTAGATCTACAAGCATGAGACAAAACTAAAACTTGCTCTTGTGGAAGCTATGCTCTTCCGTCAACCCCCAGAAAAATCTCAGCTTTAGCTACTATGAGATGACTATCTGGCAAAGTTAAAAGCAAAGCAAAACAAAGGTTCTGTGAAGCTGGATTCTGAGCACACAAAAATGTTAATACAAAAGTCATTTCAGTCTGATTTACAGATACCAAGGATATGGTCTAAAACTATAGCCCAGATCATTAAAAAGAAAAAAAAATAAGAGAAAAAGCTTTCTGTCTGGAGGAAATGAATGACCTAACACCGCAGGAGATAGGGAAGTCACAGGGAATGATGACAGCTGAGATGATAAATAAGAAGTACTCACTTAAAGTAAATGTTCAGTGAAGGGACTGTCTTACATTCTTCAGAAAAGCAAACACAGCTCAGGCTCACTGATTTCCATGTCACGAAACCTCACGCTCTAACTCAAACGCAGAAGCCTCTGGCCTCTATCCTTTGCTCAGCAAAGATTTAATAGCAGATAACTTGAGTAAGGTCTCATATTACTAAAATCAAATTAATGCCTGAAACTATACCCCAGTAAAACTGACCGCTAACACTGTGAAGTACTCCCATAAAGGCTGGCAAATAAAACAACACTTGCGACGCTTACGTTCACTTAGTGATGCACTGTCCTCCCTTTAAAACATAAAACGCTACAAAGCCTGGAGCATATACATATACAAAAATGTTGCTTACTCATAATTCAGTAATTTATTGCAGCATTCCCACTGGTCAGAGCGAACTAGCTTTCATCTGACGGCACAGGACTTTAGGAACACCCGCAATTTTGGATAAAGCAAAGGGAGATGCCAATCCTAAGGACAGCGGAGTGTTTCTTCGCACTTGGGGGCATGAATCAAAACCCTTCGGAGCAGACCTGCCCGCTGCTGTGCGCTCACACATCTGCTCGCGCAAGTCCCCCCACCCTGTGGGGCACTGCCACCATGGCGCTCGCTGTCCAGGCACTCAGCCCAGGCCACCTCACCTGCTGTACACCAGGCACTCCATGTGGTTGATCTCCTTGTCGGAGCGGTAGCGGCTGTAATCCTCCCACAGGTCCTTGATGGCAGTGACCGCCAGGATGAACAGCACAGGGGCCAAGGCCAGCTCTGGCTGGAAGGCGTTGACTGCCGGCACGAAGTTGAGCAGGGCAATGAAGACGAAGTAGACGTTGGCCAGGCGGTGGAACTGCTCAAAGAGGTTCTTGGGCAGGAAGGACAGCGCCGTGTACTTGGTGGTCTTGAGGCGGTTGCTGGCCAGGACAGTCCTCTTGGACTTCTCTGCCTCGGGCTCGGGTAACAGCAAGTTAGAGCACACAAGCCGCGTCTTGCTCTCCTTCTTCCTCCGCCTCCTCTTCCTCTGCGTCTCCTTCCCCTCCGGCTGCACCTGGGGCGCGCCCTCCGCCCCGGCTGTGCCCTGGGACATCGCTGCCGCCCTCAGAGCCGCGCTGGCCCGGCACAGGGCGCGAAACCCCCTCTGGAAACGCGGGCGCCGCTGCGCGCCCGGCGGCAGCCCCGCGGCGAGGCGCGGCGAGGCGAGGCGCGGTGCGGCCGCCCGCCCTCCTGCCCTCCCGCCTAAGTTATCATCCTCCTCCGCCACTCACCGCAGCTCCCGCTCTCCTCTTCCCCGGCGGGGGGGGGAGGGAGGAGGGCGCTTTCAAACCCTCTCCTAACTGTTGCGCTTGGCCCTCGCTCGCTCTCTCCTCCCCGGCCGGGGAGGGGACATGGGCCGGCAGCGAGCCGAGCCCTCCTCCCCGCGGCCTCGCCCCGTCCCGTCCCGTCCCGTCCCGTCCCGTCCCGTCCCGTCCCGTCCCGTCCCGCTGGCGGGCCCGGCCTGCGCGCCCGCCCGCCCGGCTGGGGGGCGGGGGGAGCCGGCCGCGAGGGGCCGCGC
This sequence comes from Apteryx rowi, assembly GCF_003343035.1. Lineage (NCBI taxonomy): Eukaryota > Metazoa > Chordata > Aves > Apterygiformes > Apterygidae > Apteryx > Apteryx rowi. The sequence continues at coordinate 413,456 of NW_020449385.1, read as the reverse complement.
GGCGGTGGCACGCGCTTCCGCTGGGCCGTTGGCGGGCAACGGCTGCGGGGGGGCCGCGTCCCGCCGGGCACGGGGCGTCCCGAGAGGCGGGAAGCGCGCGGTGGCTGCGCCCTCCTCGGCGGGCCGTTATGCCGGTGTCTCCGCTGACGCAGCTCGCCGGGGAAACCGCGGGCCCCCGCCGCCGCCGCCTGGGTCTGAACCAGCGGATGACATTTTTTCTGCTGCTTCGGACTTTCCATTACATGTGAGGACGTGGAGGAGGAGGAGGTTTGGGTTTAGGGGAAAAAAGTAAAAATAAAAAAATCCCACTTTTAAATATTTGCAGTTCTGTGCCGTCTTTTAGCCAAGATCCCAGAGCACYGGATGAATGGGAATTTTTATCAGCTGACTCATTTCAAAATATTCCGACAGAAATCGTGTGCCCTAATTATTCTGATCTGTTTGTTTAACATGGGCAAAATAGCACGGTGTCTCCCGGATTCCCATTTGTGTCTGGCACCCCAGGTAAGCTCAGTCCATGGCGGATGCGATGCTTGGAAAATGCCAGCCACAAAGGTTGCAACCAAAAATAAGTCTTCTAATGGAAAGTGTTATGCACTTTCGGGTGTACACACAGCTAGCAGTGTGCTGTAATGTGTCGTTGATTTTTATATGGATTTTTCTATTCCCTAGTGGTGGGTCTTTCCAATGAGGGAAAGAAAACATGTACAACTTGTCATAAGGTCTGTACTCCACGCTTTTTGGAGAGATAGGTAATTGCAGGAAAAGACTAAAAACATGATAGATGAGGTTAAAATACAGAAGAGAGAATAGTTCAGATGATTGAAAGATTTAGTGTAAAAGATTTAGAAAAAATAATAACAGAATAATGAAGATTATTGCCACTGAACTTGCAATGAATCTTTGCAGCATGGCTTTATGTTGGGATTCAACAGCACACCCTTTGAATATGGCATTCCTCAGTTGTATTTTCTCTTGCAGATTACTGCAACTGAAAAGCCAGCATGAATGCACAGGAAAAAAGGGCATCAAAGTCTGCCACAGATCACTTCAGGTTGTGTCTAAACTGTGGGACAGGTGCATTTTGTGGTGCAACCCTCTGTCCTGATCCTCTGATATCCCAAGCTGGGGACATACTGAGTTCAATAGCAAGCACCTGGTGCTTGTCACCAGGTTTCTTGTTATGGAAATGAAGGGGATAAAGTATACATCCCTAGTCCTGATATGAGGTCAGGACATGACTGGGGCTTCTTCTGGGAATAAAGAATATGTGGGTCCCACAGTTCAGATGCTGCTGTCACAGAATCCCAGAAAACCCTCAACCCCTGAATCTCAGAGCCCCTAGTCATAATGTACTGCTGTATTTCATCCATCCCTCCCCATCTTTGCAGTACGCTCACTGCAGATTCAATGTATTTTAGATAAACTCCTTTGAAGCCCTGAGTAACTAGGTGAGTGCTAATTCAGTACACGGCCTGATACCGGTACTATGTGAATCCACAAATCCTGTGCTAAAGTAGAGTACTTTACCACCTTAGCTGTCAATTGTTATGGTGCTAGTGCAAGCCTAGCAAGTATTTCCCGGGCTTCCCAGCTCCTGGAATACAGTAACACTAAGGTTTTGATTTGTGCAAGGGGAGAAGGGAGAATTGATTGTGGGTTTCTTAAGTCTGTTCCTTTGTTGATAAAGAAGTACCAAAATGTTACCCCTTACAAAAAAAAAAAAAAATCCCAATTTAAATTTTCTATGTCAGTTTTCACCTTGGTTATTCAGTTTCCAATTTGCTTTACACTTCAGGTTAACTTCACTGGAAGCTGGAATGAACAAAAATCCTATTCCTGTGCTACAGAAGTGCTGAAATAGTATAAGGAAGGCACAGTATTACTCTACAGTGTACCCAGAAACCAAGCTTCATCCACCTGAGATACTGAAGTGGGACTGTTTGTAATAAGCTGTGCAGRTATTTCCCCAGAAGTGCTGCTGGGCCTTTCAGCCACTGAACTCTCTACCTCTGGGATTCCCTATTTTGGGGGGCTCTGGTATCTCAGTCATCTAACCCTCCCCCAGGCACTCAAACACCGCTCAGACTTCACCCTTCCTGGGATGTCCCTCTAGCTTATCTATGTAACATTCAGGGGTTGGACGAGAAGTGACAGTAATCTTTGCTCATTTCTGATGCATGTCAACTCTCAAAGCAAACTCTGCAGATCTTTATGATAGGACTATTTCCTCTTGTCTTACGTGCTGATTACTAGCGGAATAATTAAATTGTACTGACATGTAAACCATCAACCTAAGACAGCTAAGGCAAGCTGTGCTTTCACGGAAGCTTGAGCCAACCTAAGATCTAGGCAGTGCAGTCCCACTCTCTTCACACTCATGTGTGCCTGTTCTTTGCCTCCACCAGTTGCAGTGCCCATCTGACCCTGTGCTGAACCCGTCCAGCCCACTGAGCCGGCAGAAATCAAACGGCACAGGGCCTAGCAAGCATCGGAGCATGGGGCCTGGGGACGGTGGCAATGCTGCAGCCAGCAATTACATGGGTGCAGCCTCCTTGAGGAAAATGGCAAAGTCCACACCTTGCAGTTTCATACTCTTTCTGGGGTTCCACATAACTCACGAGCAGCTCAAATATGCCATGTCTGAGCAGAAAGAGTGCAAGACTGCTGGATGATGTGAATCCTTGCTGGGAGGGGGGCGAGCCAGTTGCTGGTCTGGCCTTACTGGACTGGCCTTGGATCCAGCTGCGCTCCTGGCCTCACTCATTCCTGAGACACTGCTGGTGTCTCCCAGCTCCAGTCTACTCCTGGCACCCCTCTGCTCTGACATAGGAGGTAAGTGCCTTGTGATTCTTTGTCCTGAGACATGTGGGGTCTGGAAGGCCGGATGCCTGTAAAACCAGTGTCCTGTAGCCTCTGCTGTTTGCATATGCTCACCCTTAAGTCTCGGGGAGTTGCAATTTTTTCTGAAAGGCCTCAGCATGTTGGACACCAGCATCTTTAGGAATTTTAATCGTAATGGGGAGGAAAAACCTAGGAATGAATTCCTAACTCCATCAACTTGGAAAATGTCTGGATTATCTCCCTGGGATTCGGTTAAGGTTCTACATGCAAGTTGGGTCCTTCTGAAAGTCTGGCTCTGCAGGTGGTTGCTGAGCAGTTGAAAATCCAGCACAGAGCTTTCATTAAAGTGTGGTCCAACCTCTTTTTATTATTTTATAGGTGCCAGCAGAGATGCTACAACACACAGACATTTCAAAAATGTAAAAGTAGCTGCTTGCTGAGCTGAGCCACTGAGAAACAGGTCAGTCCTCACTCTGATGCTTTATAAAAAATGGAGTATAGACCAGGTTTTCCAYTGCATGTCCAGCAAACAGTAACCAAAAGTGATATAAGGATTGAATATGTAATAACATAAACTTTCAATCACAGACATGAACTCAAGGTAAGAAAAGACAAATGCTCACATATCCCTTAAGTTATTCATTTAGGGAAAACGCCTGTGTGATGGCAAGTTTTGAGAGCCTAACCAGGGATGAATTGTGCTTAGACTCAATGATACTGGCTGAACCTTCAACCTCCAAAATTGACAATTAGAGCCCCACAACTGTGAGAACTACTTTAAAAGTCATTGGGCTGTATTTTAAAACCTGTTTTACTTGCATTCTGTTTTTGAGAAATCCAGGTTCACATTAACAAGATTTTTTCCACAAAGGAGGAAAAGGAGAGAAACTCAGTTTAACAAAATTAAACAGAAGCTGAACTTCTTATGTAATCCCCAGCTCACGTAATTGAGTTTTACAAATAGATACAGCAGCAAAATGATAACAAACCGTTGGGTGGGAGATTCTGAAGACTTCTGTATTTGTTTGCTAAAACCTTACTTTTGAAACAGTTTAAAGACTTTGTATTAGACCACACCAAACTCAAAGGTCACCCTTGAAAAGCTTTGCCATAAAAAAAGAGTAGAAAGTATGCAACACCCCACTGGTCCAGTGCAGACAAAATTCTTGTTCTGGTACCATTGACCTGGCCTCTCTCTCTCTTTTTTTTTTTTTGCTACTAAACTGCTTTTTTATTAATGTAGGCAAGCCAGAATATCACTAGGCAGTGAAAATTTTTACATTTCCTGTAATAGCCTCTCAGTTGCATGAGACATCCAAAGTCTTGGATATTTATTTTAAAACCTAAGGATATGTAATCCATGATTAATAAAAACAAGAGTTCCTGCTTATTATAAATGCCTATAAAATCCAGTGTTTGCCAGACTTTGCTACCCAAAGACTTTGGCAATATAGGCACTCCCTAGAGTTCAATCTCTCCTGTCCCTTTCTAGGTATGGCTATGGACATGAGGTTTGAGAAAGCATAAATGTTTGTATTTGAGCACTTATCCAAGCTCTCCCTGCCCACACTGTCCAAGTATATGAGGTTGCAAATGTGAGGCAGGCTGCAAATTCAACCTTTGACATGTATAAAATGCACATGCACAAGTCTGACCCTAGCTTTGGGCTGCAAAATGACAAGTATGATTTGTTGTCCTTGTTAATTAGGATACACCAGAGTCTCCTTTTTATGGGGTCTTCTGGAGGAGAGGGGGCAGAAGGAGGTTGTCTTTTGATGAGTCCAGATGATACATGATCCTTACGAGGCATCACTCTCTAGAAAACATGTGCTATCTGGAGAAGGCTCAGTCATTGCCAAAGACTAGATTTACTGGATAACCTGAACTAAAACACGGGCCCTTTACCATTCTGTTGGGTCATTAGAGCAAAACACTAAAAGTGGAGAATGTCTGGGGATTACTCTGTGCATGAATTTAGCTATCCCTGCCACCCACAAATCACAGAATCACAGAATCACAGAATGGTTGAGGGTGGAAGGGACCTCTGGAGATCATCTAGTCCAACCCCACTGTTCAAGCAGGGTCACCTAGAACACATTGCACAGGATCGTGTTCAGGTGGGTTTTGAATATCTCCAGAGAAGGAGACTCCACAACCTCTCTGGGCAACCTCTTCCAGTGCTCTGTCACCCTCACAGTGAAAAAGTATTTCCTCATGTTCAGAKGGAACCGCCTGTGTTTCAGTTTGTGCCCGTTGCCTCACATCCTGTCGCTGGGCACCACTGAAAAGAGTCTGGCTCCATCCTCTTGACACCCTCGCTTAAGATACTTGTACACATTAATAAGATCTTCTCTCAGCCTTCTCTTCTCCAGGCTAAACAGGCCCAGCTCTCTCAGTCTTTCCTCGTAAGAGAGATGCTCCAGTCCCTTAATCATCTSTGTAGCCCTTCGCTGGACTTGCTCCAGTAGTGCCACATCTCTCTTGTACCGGGGAGCCCAGAACTGGACACAGCACTCCAGATGTGGCCTCACCAGGGCTGAGGAGAGGGGGAGGATCACCTCCCTCAGCCTGCTGGCAACACTCTTCCTGATGCAGCCCAGGATACCATTGGCCTTCTTGGCCACAAGGGCACATTGCTGCCTCATGGTCAACTTGGTGTCCACCAGCACTCCCAGGTCCTTCTCCGCAGAGCTGCTTTCCAGCAGGTCAACCCCCAGCCTGTCCTGGTGCGTGGGGTTATTCCTCCCTAGGTGCAGGACCCTGCACTTGCCTTTGTTGAACTTCATGAGGTTCCTCTCCACCCACCCTGTCGAGGTCTCTCTGAATGGCAGCACAGCCCTCTGGTGTATCCGCCACTCCTCCCAGTTTGGTATCGTCAGCAAACTTGCTGAGGGTGCACTCTATCCCTTCATCCAGGTCAYTGATGAAGAAGTTGAACAAGACTGGACCCAGGACTGACCCCTGGGGGACACCGCTAGCTACAGGCCTCCAACTAGACTCTGTGCCACTGATCACAACCCTCTGAGCTCTGCCATTCAGCCAGTTCTCAATCCACCTCACCGTCCACTCATCTARWCYRCACTTCCTGAGCTTGYCTATGWGSATGTTATGGGAGACAGTGTCAAAAGCCTTGCTGAAGTCACGGTAGACAACATCCACTGCTCTACCCTCATCTACCCAGCCAGTCATTCCATCACAGAAGGCTATCAGATTGGTTAAGCATGATTTCCCCTTGGTGAAGCCATGCTGACTACTCCTGATCACCTTCTTTTCCTCCACATGYGTGGAGATGGCCTCCAGGATGAGCTGCTCCATCCCCTTTCSAGGGATGGAGGTGAGGCTGACTGGCCTGTAGKTCCCTGGGTCCTCCTTCTTGCCCTTTTTGCAGACTGGCGTGACATTGGCTTTCTTCCAGTCTTCAGGCACCTCTCCTGTTCTCCATGACCTTTCAAAGATGATGGAGAGTGGCTTAGCAATAACGTCCGCCAGCTCCCTCAGCAAATGTCTCCATCTTCGGTAAAGTTCTTCCTTCACTGACTCATGGCTGTTTCTGACTGTCCTCCATCTCACTGCCCAGACCTCTTTGCATTTCTCTGGGTACCTGCTCCCCAATTTCTCCTGCCAGTAACCAGATTCCAGTCTCCAATGCCCAGCATCTCTGAATTTCAAGCTCTTCCCAGACCCTCTGCCACTGCCTGATTCTTCAACTGTGCAGAGCCCTGTGTAGCTCCCATGTGGGGGGAGTGAGATTTTTTTTGCTCAAGTACTAGTGTTCAAAAAGAGAGATGTTATAAGCATAAATTAAGATTATAATATGCATAGTGCTCATCTTTGATTGCCTAGGCCATTAAGAACTTGGTCTTAAGGTATGACACTGCATCTAAGGCTAGAAGGAACTGCAGGATTGTCCAGCCCAAAATGCTGTATTAACTTGACCTTTTAGGCACCACATGCCCTTCAGCTTGAAAACATTATCCAGTTCTTGTTCTGTGAACAGGCTGGTTGCTTAGAGCTGGGAGATCAAAATCTTTCATCTTCTCAGAGTCTTCAACTCTGAATAAATTTGATGTATTTTCTATAGTTCTAGAGATATGTGGGTGAGAATCATAGGATCTCCCCTAAAAATGCCTTTGGCCTGACAGTTGCATGGAACAGTTTGAAAATGCTATACACCTGAACCCTGAGGATGAAGACCCAGTAGGCAAGGAAAAAACCCCCAGACCTATTACTGAAATAAAAACTCATGATTCGACTTAAATGTCATGATTTTTGAATGCTTGGAGCTATCAATATTCCATTTTAACAATTAACTTCTTCCTACCATCAAGATGTTAAGGAAATTTAATTTTAACACATTTTCTAATTTACTAGGCCACTTTTATAATATTTATTTAATCCTAAAATAAAGATTTCTAATGTTGGATATTGCCAGAAACATCAATCAAATTATCCCTGATTCTTATAAAAAATCACCTTTATTCCAAATGATTTATTTTAATACTAATATGCTTAATATTATGGAAGCACCCAGAGGCCTCAGTCAGAATGTGGGACTCACAGAGTTGTAAAAATAGGTATAAAGACATGGTACCACTTATCAGACAAAATCTGTTCTGCCCTTTGCAGATGAGACGTATCCCATCTGGCTCTCAGTAAAGGGGAAAGGCATACATGTTTCCAACTCGTAGAAAGAAGGCAAGAGGCTTTCAGTGTGAAAAGCTTGCTAAAAATGCCAAAATTGGATGGGAAGAGACAAAAGCCAAAATGGCATCATTCCTCCTTTCATTCTGCAGGAGATACATAAATACACTCATGTGCACATACATATGCAGTGGCATATATACATATGCATAATTTATTTTGCAAAAGAACAGAATGGAAAATGTACCATTGCCAGTCTCTAAATCCCATTCCTTGGTTTCTAAACTCCCAGAGAAGGGAGACGGGTCCCAGCATGAGCAGGGTTCTATGTGTGAAAGAAAAAGAGAGGTTCAGTGTTATAGAGTAAGAAAGCAGAACATGGGCAGAGCCTGAACAGTCCTACTAGAACTCTCCAATGTAACGGTAAGACATTATTGAGGAGCAGTTTCTACCTTTCAGAAGTGAGAGCAATATTATGTAGACCCAGCAAGTCTCTCACATCCTGCAAGAGTTTCACTTGAATGTTTTTCCCATCTACTGCTCCCTGAGGGCACCTGCGTTTCACATCCTGCCAACTGCGTGTTGCAGAATCTCTCCTGCTCCATGACTCCACATGCAGACCCAGCTGTTCAGCCTGATCTGAAATTCACAAACTGGTTGTGTCTAGTGCATGGGTGCTAGAGTGGGAAGGAGGCTGCAGCACTGTGGAGTGTGTACCTTTCATTGGTGTCTTGTGTGGAAAGAAGCATACCTGGAAAGCAGATGGGTGCCATGGCTTTGCCTTTACCACCTGAACTGTCACATCTGTTTTATGACCCACATCCCTGTCAAATGAGCTGGTTGGCCCCTGTGGTGCCGCATGGACTGGTGACAAAGAATTTGAAGATCTATACTACTGTATAATAAACTAGATAAGAAACTAATTAAAGTGTTGCAGAGGCTGGAAAGTAAAGAAATAAAGCATTCAAACAGATGTAGCTAGTTTAAAGGCATAAGACGTTTGGAAAATATCACTGTGCAAATACTTATGATCAATAATATTTTAGTTGTAAGGGCTAACCATATAGAGCTATTGATCATCATTTAGAACTATAAGATCTGGCACTTTACAATAATGACCTTCAGTGACTCTGAAAAAGTGCCAGTTCTGTTCTAGCTAGGACAGTAAAGGGTGGCCTTCATCTGACAAAGTACAACCACCCAAGCTAAGTTCTCACCACAGTTTGTGGAGAGATACTGGTACTTCTAGAGCACTTCTAATGCATCCTAAAGCAGGTCAGTAGGTAAATAGGTTAGGTGAAGCACATGCTTGAAAATGCTTATTACCTTCCACTGAAAAAGGAAGTCTTAAGTGACTAGCTCAGAGGAAGGCGTCTCCCTGGTAGCTATCCAAAGCTGGATGAAGTGAATTCCACCCTTGATGCCTTGCCCAAGCAAGTCTTCTAGCTGTGTGTGCAGAGCACAGAATGACCAGCTCTCCACTGCGAAAAACCAGGTTGAACCAGATGAGGCACACACAACAGGGGATGTGTGAAGGAGAAACTGCAGTCATATCATGTGAGAGTGCCTTACTTCCCTCCTGTTTTCCACACACAGGTGATAATGTGGCCACTCAGCTGTGCCAGGCACACCTGCCAAAAAAATATGAAACACAGTGGTGCTGTGCTGAGAATATGAGTTGTCCATGCTGCTGTGGGAATACAGAGACAGCTCCTCACCCCCTTAACCTCCTCACTAAATCTGTACTTGCAGAAAACAGATTTTTTTTTTTTAGAACAAATTTTATGTCTGAGATGTTTACTGTGGAACAACCATATCCAATCCATCAGCTACAATACCAGTTCACAGAGACACTGCAGTAAAGGAAATACAGGAAAACCTATGTAATTAACTGCAGAAGGAGTAAAACCAGGCAGATGCTATTTATAGAAACTGCAGTTTGAGAGGACACGAAAGTTAATATCCTTACTGCAGCACTGCCAACTCTTCCTGTTTTATGGTGAGTCTCACAATATTTGCTGCTGTTCTTAAAACTGCATATCCTCATATAATGGGATCTTATAAGAATCTTAGCTCACTAAGGCAAGAAATCTTCATGGCTGGAAAAACCTTGAATCTGTGAACTCTAAAAGCAGAAAATAAATAGGAGAATATAAAAATAAATAAATTCATTGTATGTTTGTTAAAGCACTGTGATTTTTAAAGCAGTTCTGAGTTTTTTAATCTTGGTATTTTTTAACAGCAATGGCTTGGTAATGATTCTACACATATAGAAGCTGCCATAGGATTTCCTGTACACATGGAGGCAAACCGCAGTTTTAGGTCTCTTTGAAAAGAAAATACCATTGCAGGATGTTGTTCCTGAATGCCAAGTTAGGGTAGCAGTGGTTCAAATTAAGAGACCTTAATGACCCATCCCAGTTACATTTTCCTATATCTAGGTTTCTCGAAAATTTTCCCCAAAAGGCCAATTAGAGTCACTTGAATGAGTTTTTACAAGCAGTTTGTCTGAGGAAAGCTATGCCTTTGCTTGAGATTTAACAAAGGAAAGTTGGGGACTCTTCTGCTGTTTGTTCATTATTCAGTACTGCTTGAAGAGAAAGTTGTGCAAACCAATATTACCACATGGTTTGTTTCCTGACTGGTCACTATGGTCAGGTTCCCTGTTGGATTGTGTGACCAGACAGGTTAAAAAAAAGACTTCTATTCAGTTCAGTTACTGGGTACACAGATAAAASAGATGTTTACAGGCTCTCTTCCGTCCTGGGAAGACTAAGGCAATCCTAAGTCTGCCACAGGTCTAAGCTAGCACTGATTTATTGTCTCCTGCTCTAGCATTGACTCAGAATGGTCAGACTGAGTACTAAATGCTGTAAATGGACTGTAAAAAACAAGATTTGAAAAGAAAGGGAAGAAAAAATCCAACAGCAAAAAAGTCAAAGGGTGACTTCTTGCCTTTGGGGAACTCATCTGTCAGTAGAACTGATCAGAAAAAAATCTGGTTTCATTGAGCCAGACATATTTGGCTGAAACTTAATGAGTTCGAATCACTGAATATAAGGCAGCATTCTCTGGGGTACCTGTTGAGTTTGTCACAAGTTCGTGATACTGCTTATGGAGAGGTTCGACCCTTGAACAGTCTGCTCTTCCACTTGCCCTGGAGACAAGGGTGCTGTACTTGTTGGGATCCCTAACTCAGCAGCACTCATACCTGGTAGCTGGGGCCCATCTAGCTGCTCAGTCAGCTTGACAGGCTTCTTAAACTGCTTGCTCATGTTAGCAGAGAAACCATCAAGTTCAGGATTTCAGGAACTTGCTGTTTGCAAAATATTTAAAGAAAAAAAGGGTTGGGGACCAATTCAGAGGACCTACAAATTAAAAAAGGAGAAATTCCTTGTGATATAGAAACCCAAGCTCCTGACAAGCACTACTTTTAACACCAGTGCCCAAATTCAGTGCTCAATGCTGAAATCCAACCAAATAGTTGTTTGCTAGTCCCTTAAAACTTCTGATTTCTAAGCACTGATTTCTAAGACTGCATACATTAAAAACACTGTTGATATATGTCAACCTTATTGTCTGTGTTTGTATTATGCACAGCTGATTGCATGTAGTAAGTCATGGTTTTGGCCCACTAAAGCTGATGGACTTCAGTGGGGTCCTGCTTTTAATAAGAGTACCTAACCAAGTGTTTCTGCAGTGCTAAATAGGTGTGGTCAAGCTTCTACTGAAGTCGGTTAAAAAGATCTCATGAAATGAATTTTCAATGGCTTAAAAACTGATAAAGACTCAGAGGTGCTCATTATTTGTTTGTTCTGGTGTAACAGTGAAATGGGTATTCTGCAGAGATAGGGCTTCATCTTACTGTGCTGCAGGCCTCTCTAGTGTGTAGCAAGCAATAGCTTGTCAAAGGTGCATGCAAGTGGGGTATATGTAAGTATCAGGTACAGCTAGGTACAAGTGAGGAATGTACATCCCAGCTTCACAGAAGCAGCTGAAAGTCCTATAGGATGACTTCTATTTCAGCATTCCCTAACACAATAGATGGAAGCTTGTACATCAAAGACTGTATATTAAAAATGGGAGGAGAGGCTTCTTATAATTGACTAGCTTTTCCCAGGTTTGAAAAACCAGAAAATCAGTGCTGGCATTCTTCTGGAAGTAACTCTCAGTATAGTGGAAAAAACAGGTAGTTTGTTTTCCCCTGTCATCCAGAGGGTGGGAGACGTGCAAACTGGCTCCTCACAAAGAGTGGTGCTTCTCTGGTGCTGTGCTGTGTAGGCTTACTGGCTTTGGAAGTTACTACTTTTGCATTGTCAGCAGCGTCACTGATCCACATATCTTTCCTTACTCCAGTCTTCCCTCATTGCATGCCCTGCTGGCCTGATTTAAACAGGTTTTTACTGTCTGTGTTTGTGCATTATCAGGTAACCCTAATTCTCCCTGCATGACTGAGAGTGACCATATATAGATTATACATACCATACAATACCTGTCATACATACACTATATAAATATACACCTATACATGCACATGCACATGCATGCACACGTACACTGTATCTATCATATATAGTATATAGACATATAGTACTGTGTATAGTAATATTGAAATCTGAGCGAATTCAATAGAGCGTTGGTTGGCTCTATTAAATTAATCACTTTCATTAATCCACAGCAATAATTTCAGGACTAATATCCCATACTGGAACTCAAGCTCCAGTATTCCTTGCAGGAAAAGCACTGAACCTGAGATAACTAATGTTTTAAATAAATAATATGGGGGAAACCAAAAGGAATGTGAGTGAAAGGGTGGTGTTTCAACAGTAGTTAGAAGAAATCTGAAGAGCAGCCAGCGTAATAAATTTAAAGGGTGGAGGAGAATTGCAATGGCAACATAATGTTTTGATCAAAATAAAGCACTTTTCACATGTAATGAAACACCAGCCCGTGAATTTTTAAGACCCATGTATTCAACAAGAACAGGATACCTTTCAATTTTACAGGTTAATACATCTTCATATTAAGAAAGGATGTATTTTATAATTCTCTTTCAATGAAATACTATCAGGCAGAAAAAACAGCCAGGTAACAAAGTAAGGAAAAGCAGAGATTTCTTTCTTAAACCAAAAAAAACCCCAAGTTTGTATGGTTTGAATTAAAAGTCCAGCCAGTAAGCAGTGGCAAATACTGTTTGTTTTAATATTTTGATTTTCTTTCCCCTATTACTCAGTCTCTGCCTGGTTACAACATGAAAACCTCACCACCGTTCTGCTTGCTGACCTTCCTTGCCTGGTCCTGTGACTCCCTCTCTCCTGGTTCAAACTTTGGCCAGATCTGCATGACAAACTGTTGCAAAGTATGGACATCAATCAGGAGAGTGATGAAGTGTCAGCTGTAACCAGCATAGCTGTGCCAGCACAAACGCCTAGTGTAGATAAAGACATATCAGCAAAAGTGCTGTTTTACCAGGATGACTTTTTCTTTTTCTTTTTCTTTTTTTTTTTTTTTTTCCTTAAGAGGGCTGCAACAAGCTGTATCACCAGAAGTGGAACTTTACCAGTACAATCTGTAACTGGAGTACGGACATGTTGCCAGGGTATAGTCTATCCATACAAAGCTATATCATACAACACTCCTAGCATAAATCTGGCTTTCTCTTCACTGTAGAGTTCAATGTGAATAAGAATATCTCACAAACCCACGCCATGGCCTTCACTCTCTTTCCACCCACTTTCCTCTTGTCCTCCTGCCTTGCCTAATATCATTCCTCTCAAACCTACTCATGACCATATATTTTACCCCATCACCATTAGCCTGTGTAGTCTGATCTAACTGTCACACAGTCCACATACTTTCTACTACCTCATGCCTGCTCTCAAAAGATTAACCTTCCTATTACCTAGGTATGAACATTTTTGTATCAGACTGCTAATGCAAGGCATATAAAAATAATGAATCTTTTTGTTCCCTAAGACCTTGTAATGTGCAGAAGAAAAATAGTACAATTGGGTCTTTTTTATTTGCCATCTGGCATTTGAAGCGTTGGGACTCACATTTTCAGGCAATCAGAACTAAATTCCTAACTTTGTTTTTGTATGAAAACTGAGATTCTCAAATAATAACACAATCTGAGTATCTGGGGGTTTAAGGATTGTTATTTTTTTATCACCTGCCTTTTGCTGAAGGAACTAGTTCAAATCCTACAATGTTTCTTTGTTCTTTGCCTAAAACCAGTGAAAACAGTGTAACCCCTTCCCACTTCCCAAAGTKCAGACACGGCCAGCAAGGTGAGAGGGGTTGAAGGTGGCAAGAGGAGGCACCCAGATCTGAGCTGCTGTTCCATGGCAGGTTGGTGCTGTAAAGACGTATAGACAGGACATATAGAACTGATACACTGAAATGGTCAGTAAATTAAATGTTACCATTGGACCTGAGTAGTCACCCTTAAACTTCAGTTAAACTCCATTTACCACAAAGCAGCTAATTTCTGAAGGAAGAGATTTCTCTCCCTGTTGAAGGGATAGAGGAAACTGGTTCTGCTGTGCATGTAGAATGACCCTGGGGGCTTGCAAGTGTGCTGGTATGCTGAGGAGCTAGCATTGCCACTGACTGAATATCTGAAAAGCCAAGACGTAAAGGATACTTCATGAAGGGGCTCCAGCTACTGTGATGATGCAGTGGTCATTGCTTGTAGGAATTGAGATCACACCTTTTAGCAAGTCCATGTGATGCCTTCATGTACTTCTGGAAGACTGGACACCTATGTGAGAATATGTTAATTAAATATCAAGTGGCTTGATTTGACTGATAGAAGGGCCAACTATACAAATAGAGCAGAGTTCAGCCAAACTGCTCCCCCCACAGCTCAAGCTTTTCCCTGTATAAGGCCCCCATATACAATTCTTGGGACAGAACCCAGTCTCCTTTGACTCCCCCAAGCTTAAAAATGAAGCAGGAAGAAGGCTTGGATACAAGCCCCAGCATATGGTCATCCATACTGCTTAATTTTTAGCATAGTCCCAGGCATGGTTTTTGTTTGTGCCACCTACCACTCTTTCAGACAATGTCTGGCCAATGGTTTGGAGCAAAACATGAAGCAGGCATTTGGGAGGGGATTGTGAAGGAGGCAGCTCAGCTTTGCTGATGGCCTGCAGTGATTTGGCCCTAGCTCATTTGATTTATTATTATGCAAGCAGCCTCAGAGGCTAACAYGTTGTCCTTCCTCATTTTCATTTTACCTATGATTTTTTTCTCTGTTCCCTTTACATTCTCTTCTCTACCTAACCAGCTTTCTTTGTCCCCACAGTGAAACGTGAAAGTTATTTTTCTCACCTGCAGACTACATTTGCCCTAATTCCCAAGTCCATAAAACACACAGCAAAATTGTACTAGCCACTGGCAGATATCTGGATAAAGGATAAAGAAAACTCAGGAAACACTGGTTGATATCTTATCAGACAAACCAATTCTTGAATCTCTTCACAGATGGAATATTCTCTGCAGTTCATTGATCATCACAAGGAAAAAGCCACTGTTATGCTTCATTTTCAGATCATCAACAAACTGATGGCACAACTGGGAACTCTCATAATCTACCTGCTCCAGATGTTTCTCTCCACTTTCTTCCCACTATGTAAATTCCTCTCCTTTTTTTTTCCTATTGGGGGTTTTAATCACCTTACATAAAAAATTGGGTGGGATTTGTTGATTGCTCCACAAATTAAAGAGTCCAAAAGACCCAAAGGGAGGATCAAAATAATGTTTCTCGTTGGTATTTAATTGGCATTTATCAACAAACAGATTTTAAAGCAAATATTAGTACAAACTTACTAATAAAGGGAAGTATTTGTATTATGGCACTCCCACTCATTTTCACCTTGGGATATTTTAGGGGTTGATGACCTGGAAAAGTGAACAAGTGGTGAGTATTGTACAGACTGTGGGCAGTAGGAAAAACTGTTTGTCTAAATTCAGTGTTGTGACAGCTTCTTGACAGAGATCAGGTCCTGGTATCCTTGGAGTGTAGGTGGGCGGTGAGTCACTTATTGCTATCCTGACATGCCATAAGTAGGTGGCTGTACTCAGTTGTCAGAGTATGGTCCTTCAATTTTTATTCAGTGAGAGACATCACCATTTAAAAATGGGTTTATTTTGGCTCATGCTCCAATGCGTACCCAGTGTCATTTTTCATTCTGAGCAGTGAGCAACTTTAAAAACAGTACACATTAGACCTGTCTGTTTAAGTGTTGTTTTTTAATATACATACATACTTACATACATATACATACATGCACAACATAAAAATCGTGTTAGGGTTTGCATGATTGGCTGTACTTGTTCAGAGTCAAGGGCTTTGAGAAGATAAACCAAGGAGGAAAAATCAGAAGAGCAAAGATCAGTTCAGAAGAAAGAATGGGGGCATAGATTAAAGATATATTTTGAAAACAGTATATGCATATTAAACACTGCCAGAAAAATGGTGAGGAAATAATGTTCTCATCACTGACAGAGAAAATGGAATGAAAGAAAAAATAATATGAGACTGTGGTAAAAGCCTTCTTTCTTAACTACAAGGAGATTATCTGATTCATTGTTTTCAATTTCTGATGTAATGATGGCCTTAAATTTTCAGGCCCAGAGTAACCTTCCACCCTCCATCTAACTAGTATCTGTGTTCAAATGGGATGGGATGAATTGCCATTTAGCAGTCCCATAGACTTAAACCACTTTGTCTGTTTTAGCACAGTGTAAGGTGTCTGAAGGCCAGATGGTGTGACTGGAAGCAAGAAAAGCTAAATTACCATGAAAAGTTGCCTTGGAAAAGCACTGTGCTGTAAATGTCTGTTATTACTGGTCAAGCAACCTATGGCAGAAACCACAGGAAAAACACATAGGCAATGTGATGGGTAACTCACTGATCTTACTTCAGACATCATTTCCTCAGAGGACTGGCAATATGTGCAGATGCAAAAAGTCTGTGGTAACCAATACTGCTACCTCAGTGAGAATTTAACTCTAGGTTAATCAGAATTACTGACACATAACACTGAAGAGAAAGTTCAGAATTTGTAATTTTCTCCAGGGAACTGCTGCAGAGCATGCAAACTCTGCCCACTAACAGTGATGTATCCATGAGAAGGCCAATAGAGTTATTCCACAGGGTTTGTTCACTGAAGGTCTTCCATCACCTTTATTAAAAATGAAACATTCATCTGCACTAACACATATTTGTGCTACATTCCCAAATTCTGAATTTTTGGTGACAGAGTCTGGACCAAACTCCTAAAACCTTTGAAAAAAGTCCTAAGAAAGTCCTAGAAATTTCTGAAGCATTAATGTCCAAACCAGCCAGCTGTAATATGTCAATTTGAAGAGCCTATAGTCTGATGAAAGACACTCATTCAAAACTGCCATTCCCCTTTCCAAGAGTCCTCTCTCCTCACTCTCCTGTGCTCTTAGGGAACTAGACTGGGACCCCAAAAGCAGCACCAATTCCACAGATTTTCTTAACAAAAGTTTTAGATTCAAAAACCAGTCAGCTGGCTTTGGTTGATATTTTTCTCCTCTTGGAGACAAAGGTGCTTATTTTAAATTTAATTTTTACTCCCTGTTCTGTTCTTTCCTTGGATATAAATATGCCCAGGCACAAACCCATTTTTTTATTTCACACAGCACAGCCTATTCTTAGACCTAGCTGGCCTTGATCCCAAAAGGAAGGGTCTCTTCTTGTTCCCTAGATACCCAGCCCCACTACACTGGTATCCTGGTTGCCAGGATTTCTGCCCATCTTCCCCTCTACAGCACCAAAAGGCTGCAGGTGTGGCCACTAGCTCTAAACAGTTTCATCTTTCCCCAAACAGTCTTTTTTCTCTTCCAGTTCTTCCTCCCAGCTCCTTTGATTTGTCTTCTACCAAGGTCAATTCACTCATACTCATCAGTTCAACCTAATCCATTAGGCAATTTGCTCCTCCCTGAAGGCTTCAGGGATCTGACCACTTCTCTCTCTCAAGGTTCCCGTTTCTCATGTTGAACTCAGGTGAGTGCACTTTGTTCCTCCTCTCCTGAAGCCCCCCTTCTTCCCCCCCAAAAAAACCTATCACCTAAAAAAATCTTCTCCCTCACAGCAATTTCAGCTAACAATCTCAAGACCCACAGATTAAAGGGTTCTGGCTTTAAAAGATATGGGCAAATTTGGGTTTGGTACAAGTAGTCACAACACTGTCAATGCTAACGGATTTATACCAAGGACAAAAGTAGTCTAAACTGTGTTCAAAGTAACCATCCAGAATAGAAGATACGCACTCTGAGCAGCTGTGCAGACCCTGTGTTCATTTTAAGGTTTTAAATACATAAAAAAAAAAGTTTTCATTTCTGCTAATATGGCATTCTGTGCAAGTTTGGACAATTTGGCATATTTCTGATGGGTTTTTGAGGATTAGCTCTTGCATTTCGCAGACTCATTTTAGTACAAGAGAGACTGGTCACAAATCCTTGTTAAATTATAGTTGAATTAACCATTAGAGATAAATCCCTACAAATGCATGTGTGGGGATGTTTTGAAAACCAAAAATGTAGAAAACATTAATTTGCAGGGAATATTTAAAGTTTCACTCCAGTTTTCTGTCAAAGGCTATAAGCTTGAACATGAATGGAGTTTGGAATTGAATTAGCAAATGATTCTAGACTGGGAAGTGAAAGGGCAGCTTCCATTTATCTTTCTAGCTTCCAATTTGGCATATCTTGTAATAAACCCCCCTCATTTTCTGAGATTTCTTTTCCAACATTTCCTTCACTTGAAAAATGCAGGTGATTTCCTTGCTCTGTCACTAGTGACAGGCTCTAGCACATGGATGGGTCACCTCCATGCTCCACCCATTTCTCCACTTTGTTTAGTTAGTGAGCTCCTTAGGGATTGCCTGTCATGGGGACCATTTTGCACTGTGTGTCAGTGTAACAGCACGTTGCACTTGTTAATCTTGTTCAGTACCTCATATTCATATTTCAATACTATGTTACACAACCTGAGAAATTAATATAAAAACATAATTACTGCTTAATGTAGGCTTACACTCTCATTCATGTGGCTCACATCTGTGATGTTTGCACTGTTCCTTCCTCCCTCATCCTCTTGTTCCTGTTCCTCTGCTGTAGGTTACCCATTCCAAAGCAGAGATGACTGAACAGCATGTGCAAGCTCAGCTTCAGTGTAAAGCCTGGTCCTGTAACTCAGACCACCCTCCAGCAGCTGTCTTTGTCTTGATGCAGCTGGGGAACCCTCAGTGCTTTGTTCTGCTCCAAGCACCAGCCTTGGTAGATGAGTGGTAACAAGCACTGAAGGCAAAATGTAGTGGAAGCACCCCAGGCTAGCTGCTTGGTGAAATTGTGCCTAAGTCCTATGTAATAGGTTTCAGCTGTGTTTGCATCATGCTTAATCCAAAGGCAGTAGGTGGAGCGGCAGAGCTTCAGTGCATTTTCAGGTAGCTACAGCTGGTTTCTGGTGTGCACAAACCAGTGGTTTGTCACCTGTAAACAGAGGGAGAAAACAGACGGGAGAGCACAGAGGAGAGCTGAGCACACAGTAGAAGGCCAGAGAGAATCGTGACTCACACTGTGGTCCAGAGAAACAACCACAATTACTTTGGGCAAAAAGGTTCTGCTTTTTCTCCCTTTTCCTATGGTACCTCCTCCATGCCCATGGACCACTGGCCTCGGAGTAGTACAATTTATAATATAATAGATAAGGCGATTTAGAGAACAACAGCAAGAACAGGGGAAAGGTGCAGCAGTGGTGGTCCAAACAGAGAATGGAAAAACATCAGATGATGCAGAAAGCTACTTTTGTAGACAAATGCCACCAGGAGACATGTACATTTTAAGCTAATCCATTGACAAGAGTGTATGCACAGAGCTAACAATTCCTCCAATACATCACCCAGGAACTGCTTTGATAATGAAGGAATATAGCTGTTTTTGTGCAGGATGTTGGCTGCAATTTAGAAGCATACAAAGGAGAATGAAACATTTTAAATTCAACATTGTCTATGTAGAGGCAGTGTAGCATGAATGGCCTTATTTGGAGCAGATTCCCATTATGAGCTATGGGAGGAAAAGCTGTCAGGCAGCTAAATAATATTTATAACCTTGCATTGATTTGGAATCCTTTAGGTTGCTATGAGCAGCAGAATATTGGCCACATCATTGGTTTTAAAATAGATCTGACAGGACATTATTAGAATTCCCCTTTCCTTCAAATATTTTATGTCCACACCTGCAAAACTAGAACGGAAAAGTGCAATAGTTCTGAAGCAAGAATAAACTAGAATAGACTGTTGCACTAGAATAAACTTTTGCATTTAAAAAGCCCTCAAATTCTCATATTCTCACAGGGCATGGGTAGTGTGCAGAAATCAGCTTTTCTCTATTGTTATAATGTGTCTGCAATTCCATCCTGCCCAACATACAGAAGCAATGCTGAAACACACCCTTGTTTTTGTCAGACACCTCTACCAAAGTCAGTGAATGCTGACACAAACTATTTTTTTATCATTAATGTCCATACAGCTTTGCCAGCTTGGCAATAGTCTGTGATTTAGAACGATAAGTAGGCCAAAGCTCCCTGATATTTACAGCCTCAGCATAGTAGCTATTTTCCTTTAATTACAAAATCGCTATGGCTACATTAAACACCAGATGCTTCTTGTTAGGTTCCAGTTCCAGTTCACTTCAGTTAACACTTTGACTAGGACATCTTGACTGAAACACCATTTTTCTTGTACCTTTTCTTTTCCCAGTTAAGTGTTTACTTGCAGTGATTGTCAGTTTGTAATCCAGAGCAATGGAAAACAAGTAAGTCAGAATTAAGGCACAGTGGGCTTTAATATAATCAGCCATTATATACAAGGGGCTTTCCAAACAGAAAAGGGACACTTCTTTCTCTTGGTGGCCATGATCTACTGGGAGGCAGGCACTTGCTGCACTTTGTTCACAGTCTTATCAAACCGTTAATTTTTTAAAACCTTTTGGAACATGGTGATAATGAGCGCAAAAGCAAGGTACAGAAATGGAGTGTGGAAGGAAAGCCCAGTTCCCATGTTCTTGTTGTCTTTTTGTGCTCCTTGGACAGTAGTTGTTACGGGATTATAGAAGTAGTTTCAAATGACGATGCAGAAGGTCTCTGCTAAAAAGCCCTCTCCAGGTGGGTGCAAGCTGATTATAGCAGCTCTGTGCCAAACTGTCATAGGCCCAACAGTGAGGAGGCACAGCTGCAGGCAGAATGACCTGTGGTCAGTGTTTCTGTCTCCTAGCTRTTTCCATGGCTCACAGTCCATAACTTTATGCTGTTCTGATTGAAGCAGTCTTTCCTGTATGGCCTTTGCATTATGTGAATCTTAGTGGCAACCCAGAACTAACTTCATGGTTCCCTGAGGAGGTCAGACGGGCAAGGTCAGAAAATGATGAGCACTCATGTTTGTTGTAACTGTGATTTATTTCCCATGTAAAGTTCACTCATCTCAATAAAGATGTGTGGACTGTCGTTGAGCCTATCTAAACCGTTTCATACTCATCAATAAAACGTTTTTTGGGGGCATGTTTGGGATGTAGGTTTTCTGGAACTAGTTCAGTATTTAATTTCTGCTAATGTACACTATGAGATTGTGTCTAATTCAATTTGCAAAAACATCAAGTGCTATTTTAAGGGAACTCATATATGGTTAGATGAATGTGTAACCCAGATGCCTCTATAATTTCTTTCAATGTCATTAATTTGATTTGCTGAATTATTATTTACAGACTCTAGTTCCAGCTAAAACAGAATAAACCTCAGATATGGAGCTATAGTAAGTGCTTTTAGTAGTTTGTTGTTTTTTTGTGCAGCAGCACTTAAAAGTGCAGATGTCTCTTCATATTTTGTCTTCAGCCTTGTAACTTCATTAATATCATTCCACAGAAATATCACAGCACTGAAAAATGAAAAACAAAACAGAACAAAAATACCCAGAGAGATTACTAACATTGTTTTTACTCTCTTAGGTATCACTGTAGTCTAATGAGTGTCAGAATCAATAATAGTGATGTCAAGATAATTTAGGTCTGAATGTATCAATCACAAGTGTRATAGAAAACTACTGCATCTGTATTGTAGTTTGGCCCTTTGACAGTCCATTTTTAATTATTTCTGTGTAACTTAGCCAACGTGTAATCATCCAAGTTGCATCAAGATTAAGCAGACAAAAGAACTCAGCCTAACCTTTTATGCAGTGAGTCAATTTGATATATAGAATAGGGGTGTAATTTTTACATTCCCAAACAGCAGAGCTAACCTCAGTTTTGAGATCTTCCTCTGTTGTTTTGCTTTCTGTATTTTATTTCCCCAGAGGCTATGTAGCTTTAACCCTCCCAGCTTGACTGGATCCCATTCAACTGGATTAATCTCAAATCTAACTGTTATTAATGAACTTGAACTTTGAAAGCAACTTAGCCAAAAAATAGGCTCAGGCAGCAGCAAACTCACCCTCATGTACAGCAAACAAGTCAAATGAGCAGAGAAAAAATGCTGAAGGTGCATTTAAATTAGTTATAAACATTGATGCACTGAAGTTATAGAAATGCTCCATGGAGATTCTGGGGCAGTTTCTCCTCTTGTGTTCAATGGTGTCCACTATCACTGAAAGAGGTGGGGTTAAAATTCAACTGATTATTTATACTGTGACAGGGCTAGGTCATATTTTCTTGATTGTAAGAGCAGATCTGTAGAGCAAAACAGTTGGTACTGAGGAACTGACACAGCAAACATTTATAGGAATTTTTTCTTTGGACCAATTCTAGCTTCGTCCCATGGTCTGAACACTCGTTAGAGGACATAGTGGTCTGCAGTAGGTGTGCTCTGGAAATGCATGTTCTGGGTTAGTTTAATCTGAACACAGTCCACTTCTTGTGTTTTGAGACCACTTTGCAATGTCAAGAAAAACATGGTTAGTGGGGGTGGCCAGGCTATTTTCTTCAAAAGCACACTTCTGATGTGAACTACAGTGCTAATGTAGATGTGCCCCTGAGGTCCAGTGAGCAAGGTGCTGTCCAGAAATTAAATGTTTATGTTGGAGCTCAGCTGTGGCACTGGAGTTCTCCAGGAATTAAGAGCAGGACATAGATGCACTGGTTTGAAGTGGAGATGTAAATAAAAGGCACAAAAAGCAGCTTAAGAATGTGCATGAGAACAGAAGAAGGTGATTAGGACAAGTCTTAGCTGAAAATGAGGTAAGTTATTCAGAAATAACTAAAAATGTGTGTAGAAAAGTTAAATGTAAAGGATATATTTTCATGAACATTTCAATTTTTCCCTCCAAAAGAGGTGTTGTTTCAAAAAAATCTTGCAACAGAAATAAATAGGGAAAGGCTCCACCTACCCTTAATAAGCACATAACACCTCTTTTTCATAACACCCTTTTTCCATAGGATAGCCGAGCGCAGAATTTRTGAACATAGATTATTGTATATTTTTTGTCTGGTTTGCCACTCATTAACCTGTAAGCACTGGGGAAAGAAATGAGCCTTATCTGGTTTGCTACCCGCCTAACCATTATCAGCTGGCATCTGTAACCATTATCAGCTAGCATCAAGTAAAGAAATGAGCCTTAAAGAGTGAAGGATAGATGCAGATGCTGGAATCCAGTGAGGTCAAAGGAGTCATGCTAATGAGAGGAATGAGGGCTTTTCTTAACGCTTGTTTTAAAATGAGCAGTTCTAGCAGCAGAACAAGTAATGAAGCCTGGTTCACCTATGGATTTGTGTCTCGTGGCTGGATTCTCAGGGGTCTAATAAAGTATAAGCTCTGATTTCAGGTTTTACTCTA
Organism: Apteryx rowi; assembly: GCF_003343035.1. Lineage (NCBI taxonomy): Eukaryota > Metazoa > Chordata > Aves > Apterygiformes > Apterygidae > Apteryx > Apteryx rowi. Next base: position 390,118 of record NW_020449385.1, on the reverse strand, counting down.
GGTGGGGCTGTTAATAATGTCTTTCTCTCATGTGCGATTTTTGGTGATTAATGGGCTGAGCTAATGCTACTGCCTCCCCTTGCTGGGTGTGTTTTAAATGATCTCTCCCTTTATGTGGTAGCCTATTCTCATAAAGCTAGTTGGAACTTAGTATCACTGTGTTTTCAATCCTTGTATCAAGTTTGATTGAATTTAACTGAGTGGTTCAAGAATTAGGGGTCTGGGGATGGGACAGACAGGACCAAACACTCTGTGATTACAGAAGTCTTGTATCTGTTGAAAACCAGGCTGAAAAATGAAGGGGGAAAGTACTCAAGGAACATATTTTCTACAATCCTGGCAGTTTTCTCAGCCATTTGATTCAGTTACCAAAATTTGAATGAAAAAATTATGAGTACAGCCTAAAAAAGTGCAGCTGCTGCATGTCATCTGATTTGAGTGTTTTGCATTAAGTTGTTTATTCTGGAGTTTGATAAAGAAGTTGAGTATGACTGCCTCCCCTTTAGGATCCTCATAGAAGTCTAAGGGTGCATCTTTTAAGGCAATGTTTTGAACAAAGGGGAAAGAAGGCTGCCACCATGGTACTCAGAAATGAAGAAGAAAATACCTGCTTGACTGAACTACCCTTTTCATACAGAAGAGTGTGAGACAAACACACTGAATCAAAGCACAAGATCCAGATGCCATGTACAGTTGGAGACAAATTCCTGCCAATGAGTTTCAAAAGCAAACAACAAAAAGTGAATTTGTGTAGTATGATGTACAGCCACACAGTGAGGCAGCGAGAAAACACGGTGACTGTTTTCAGTGTGGAAGAGAATTTTAAGTGCTTCAATACAATATTATTTTAGATACAACAAGGCTATAAGGACAGAATATAGTTTTCAACTCTGAACTTCTTTTGTGCAATAGCATTTTGGCTGTGTGATATAATACTGTGTTTATGCCTTCCTTTAAGGCATGTCTCTGTGACTTAGAGCAGTTTCAAATATTGATAACCTCACTAGCACTGAAGGGGACAGATCAGAAGTAAAATCTAGATCAAGCTCTAGCTGAGATAGGTCTCAAACAGAGCCAAATGCAGTTGGTAATAAACAGCCAATGGCAAAATCTGCAGATTAATGCAGTTGATCATGGGGTGTTAGAAGAAGATAACTTTTAATGTCAATGTAAGTGTTTGGAGATTGCATGTAGAAAAACTCTGGGAATCAGGTGAGTGAAGCTACTTGTTGGCATAGGATACATTCCAGGGCTAGTAAGGTGAAGGCATAATGGTCTCAAAATCCCTGAAAATCTAAGAGAAGATTTTCTGTAATTCAGACTATTTTCCATATGTGCTTATCAACTTCAGGATTCTCTTTTATGGACCCTAGAAACAATTCCTGTTTTGTGGCCTTCTTAGGTCATAGGAGAGCATGTTGCCCTCTTATTTTGGCTCCCACAGAAGCACCTGACTGGTTCCATGGCTTGGAAACTGTTGTCTTTGTGGTTTATGGATTTATTGCTGAGGGGGTCTGGTTACAAAGAAAAACAGATGAATGTATGAGCTCTCTAGCAGTCTATGTCTGGGAAATCTCTAAATAGGATTGCACTTTCGCAGGAGTGACTGTAGAGGATCACAAATTGAAAACTGTGACATCATTTTGTTACAGCAGAGGTCTGGGTAGCAGGGAAATTTAGTGTGGGATAATAGTTTGGTACCTGAGACTGCAATTCATTTAGAGACCATAGCTCAGTTCTGTACCCTCCTCTGCCTGGTTGTTCTTCTAGTTGAAATAAAATAAAATAAAACACAGAAACTTTATGAAAAACAGATACTGCTGCTGAGCTGGGCTGCAGTCGTAAACCAAATTATAGAAAATGCTTCATTATTCTTTCAGTTATGTGTTTTTAATGATGAATAAGTAATTCTTAGTTCTCAGCTAGTCCAGAATTTCAAGAACATCATTACTTGACTGGGCTGTGTCCCACATTCAGACATGAGTGAGAAGACATCCAGCTGAAGGCAATACCATGCTCTAGGCGATCTCTGGGATCAGAGTGAGGTCTGCTTCTCTCCTTCCAATGGCAGATAGTAGCCTCTGTACTGGAAAAGGGGCATGCTACTTACTGTACATAGCAGCGCTGCTCCTGCAAAGTGAACATTTATGGCTCTCTGACAATTGCTTACCTTGACTATATGGGAAAAGGGGGAAATCCAAAAAAGTGCCACAGTGATGTGGTCTGTTTCCCTGAGAGTGGAACTGAGATGCCTGTGCTGGATATCTAAATTCCCTATAAAAGTATCTAGGATTAGTTCTGGAGATCAAAACAACTACCAAATTAGAAGTGCCTCTTAAAGCTAGCTCAGTACAGCATAAAGTTCCTTCTCTTTAAAAGGGGCACCCACTCTGGAGTTTTGGCTGCTGACTCAAAGCCACAGGGATGTGAGTATCAAGGGTGAGGTAAAATAGCCAGTTTTCTTTGCCTGGGGCCTGGAGGGGAATTACTGAACTGCCCAACGTGGCACTGGAGAAAAGGTCTGGAGTCTTTAAAACTCTGTTGAGTGGTTACCCACCTTTCAGTTCACGATCTCTTCTTCACCTTAGAAACCTTACCAAAACTCCAAACCCACACCATGTTAACATCTTAATTTTTTCTTTTGTTTGGGCAAGACTTGTTGTTGTCAGATTCTAATCATGCACATACTAAAAACAATACCCAGTAATTCTTCTAGGTGCACATACATATATACATATATTCCAGTTACATATAAATATATATCCAAGTTTTCAGTACTGTTTGGGTAAACAATTCACGCTGAAACCAAAAATTAGCACATCAATTTGCCATCAAATTATACATTCTGCATGTGTGAGCATTGTTTCTTAATTCTGTTTAAAATCAAAGTATAACACACAGTTACCTTTAAACTACAGATGTCACTCATGTTTTCATTCCCACTCTTCTCCTAATGCTGCATGGTAAATTAAGTTTTAACTTGTGCACATCATTGTCACCTGATCTCTAAAGTGTTTCTATGGTTCATTTCTATAGGTCTGTCTGTTTAGAGACTGCTTTTTATGGCACAACATTTTAGAGTGGGTTCTGTCACAATTCAGGATGAACCCATTCTAGACGGGGTATATATATGTGTGTATTTAAAACAGAGCTCTAAATTGCCAAGAGTGGAAATATAACCTGAGCACTGCAAGTCTGGATTCAGTATATTTCTTCCAACACAATTATCTGAAGATGCAGAGACCTGCTATAGTTAAAAAGCAGCCACACAACATTTTAGGAGCCTAGTAGATTAAAGTATATTTCTGATTCATTTGTCACTTAAACAGCCCTGACTGTGCAGTGTGAGTTGGGGATTTGATAGCAGCTCCCTGCTGAAATGAATGGTGTTTGCTTGGCTGAGCATCTCAGACAGCTTTGAAAATTTTAAACATAGGATGCATCCCTGCTGGCCTTTTGGGATCTCAAAGGAACAAACCCAAATGTCCTCACAAGTCAGCCCTGCTCAGGGGGAGGCAGGAAGGTGATGGCACCTGGTGATCAAAGATGCCAAAGTCATCAGGGAGCTCTACAGATATCACTTTGGTAGCTAATTCACAGCTATAGCCAGGAGCAGATTGCAAGTCAGTGCCATCTGTGTAATCTCAGAGACATAAGCAAAGCTGAAGCCAGCTAGATGAGAACATCTAGCTTTTCTAATACATCACAGTCTTAACCACAATATGGAAGTTTGTACGAGTCTGTCCTTGCCAGATTGTCAACTTCAAGTGACAGCTGTCCAAGCAAAGGCTTGCAGCACTGTCTGACAGCCTGCAAAGATTCCCATACTTCTCCATCCACCTTCATCAGCCAACAAAGGTGGAGGAGTCCAAACCCCAAATTTCTTAAAAAAAAAAAAAAAAAAAAAGATTCACAGCAGAACCAGAACCTCAATGTCCAGGCACAGTTTAATGGCAGATGTGGGGGGGAGAAGGGGAGGAAAGGGGGCTGATGGTGTCATTCTCCCCCGTCCCATGTCTAGCTCCTCTAGTTAGCACTCACTGCTCTGCTGTCACTCCTTGTCATTCAGCAGCAGCAGACTGCATTGTGCTGAAACCTTTCCCATCTTCCCTGTTCAACATTGCACCAGCATTGCCCCTAGTAGTAAGTGGTCCCAGGTGAACTATCTCAGAAGATGCATTGGCTCTCTTGCCTTGCTGTTCTCTGTGCCCTACCTTGGATAAGTCACACCAGAACCACACCGAACACTCTTCCCCTAAGCAAGTAAGACACTTTCTAGGGGAGCAACAGAATGATATCTCTTCCTGAACAGAGTTCGCACATTAACGTCTTGGTCTTACATAAGACTGTTCACAGATAGGTCTGAAAGAGTTTGCTAATGACTGTGACCACCCCTATTTCACTGGCAGAAGAAACTGAGTCAGAGAGAAGCTAGGGCTTGACCAGCATCTCCCACACTGATAAAGTTAGGGAGAGAACCTGGACTTCCTCCCCTCAAGACCCAAATCTACACTCTACCCACTGAAGACCACTCTGTCTCAATGAAGTTACGGTCCACTCTGAGCACTGAAGGACTGGTTATATTGGAAAATGCCTGCATTTTTCACATTTTTCAAAGTTTTGCTTGCTGAAAAAGTAACAGCACACGGTCTTCACACTGGCCTCCTAAAAGAGCTTTGTAGGGTAAGTACTGTAGCCGATGCTACRTGCACCTTTAGCCCGTGATCTACTGTCTTTCTTTGACCTCCTCTTTGGATTTTGGGTGGTGAAAGAGCTGAGAGAAGGAACTTTATACAGTACAGAGCTGTATAAAAATATCTGATCAAGCTTGTAGCAAGAGCAGTGCAGCTGTCTGGGCTAGGCAGAACTGTGAAGGCATGCCTGACAGCAAATGTACACTGTACAGTGCCACGCAGTGATGTCTGTCTGACATAGCACAGCACTGTGCAAAAATCTAACTGACTTCATACCAAGAGTGCTGGGCCTAAGGATCTCTGTGCTGAACTGCACTGTGCAACATTAGCATGCCCAGAGCTGGTTGCTGCTTGTAGTACCTGTGTGGCTCCTGTCCACACACACATGCACTTTCCTGCAGCTGAGTATCATCATTCTTCATAACCAAACTGTATGTCCTGTCCTGATAGTGTAGACTTAAGTCCAAGCACTGCTTATGCTTGGGTGGTCTATTCTGTGGTGAGGACAAAGGCAGTCCTCAAAGTGGGTCTAGTCTTTCTCATGGAAGGGGAGAAAATTTACCCTGCAATTAACTGGGAAGGAGCATCTCAGCCAACACAGGAAAAAGAATGCTGGGATGCAACTTCTAAAGTTTTAACATTTACCTGGGAAAGGGAGCACCAGTGAAGATGCCGTAAATCTCATGCAGGATTATTTGGATTATTCCTGCATGTGAAGACTCACCCTCACTTTTGAATCACTGGAGTCCCTGGGGCTTCCAGGTCCCCTGACTTTTACAACAGTTTGGTTGTAAAACACCAAATCCTATCCTCCTTCAAATTTTTGTGAACTGTTACTTCATATCAATAAATACCTCCTTCACAGAAGGGCTTAAATGGAGAAGCACATGTCTATCAGGATTACTGAATTAAAGACTCAGTGCTCAGATTGTTCGCTGAGGAAATTTTATGCTGAGAAAAATGGACCAAATTTCTTCTTTGTTTACACTGATGGCCCTGACTGTTCATGGAGAAGCAGTGAGTTAATTTGAGCAGAACTTTGCTTTTATGGGACAATAGGTCAGGATGTCACACAACGCTCTTCCTCTGCAGCCTAATTACAAGAGCTGGATAGAAGGAGATAGGTCTGCAGGCCAGTCCTCCAGGTCCTAAACAGTTAAATGGCAGGTATGATTCCCTTTCAGCTTTAGAGTGGTTTGGAAGAGAAATTTCAGGCCTTTTGTGTTGTCCATATTGAAAGGACAGGGTTGCAAAACAAGCAATTATACAAACAAGTATACAAGTATACAAACAAACAAGTATATTTCTGGCTAAGTAGCTAAAGAAGCAAACAGACAAAGTTAGTGGGCAACTTTCAGTGAGTGGGCTCATGGTCACATCATGGTTAAGCTTTAAACATCCTGAACCCCATGAAGTGTTTTCTGTGCATATTGCTGGCTGTTAACTGTATGCTGAATCAGAGGCTTCCTGCTCTGCTGGGGAAGTGCCTGAGATACTTGCTGGGCATGTACAGCTGTGGTGTGCTTTACAGTGTGATCTACCTGGAAAGTATGAGGAAGAGCTTCAGCTTGTGTTGAAATGCTGCCCTAGCTGTTCAGCAGGTAGAGGAAGCTTATTCTTCACTAAGCAAATGTTTTGAGCCTGAGCTATGGTTGGGCAGCCCGCCAATGACATGGCCAGAAAATGTGAAGTTGACAGACTCAGTGGGAAGAAGTCTGCTCCTAGGCCCATGCTCCAGCGAGTGGAATGGAGAAAGCCAGCATGTTCCTCACCTCTGACAGGAAGATGACTCCCATCTGTTTTACAGGGGACTTCTAAAGCTAAATGTAAGCTATGCAGCCAGCAAACTGTAAGTTGCTACAACACAAGAGAGGTAATAAACTGCTCTGGCAGCCTGGGAAAAGAGTGGGCAGCACTTTGTAGGAAAAAAGCAAGCATTCCTCTTTGAACGCTTGCTCTGTTTCCTTTTCTTCAGCAGTGAGAATGCCATTCTGAGCAAAGAAAATGCAAATTGGCAAAGAGGTAAAGGACAATTTTCTTTGGTCTATGGCCTTTATGGTAGCAACTGTATGCTAATTCACACCCTTTGCTGAAGTCATGTGTGCATGAGAAGACCAAAGCAGTTTTCTTGGTTCACATGCCAACCAGTTTCCTTAGCTCTTGAAATAGGTAACACACAAAGCAGCCTTTCAGATCTGCACAGGTACCACACGGAGTTGTGCTACATGCTGCTTTAGTGTCTGATGTTTCTTTTTCTTCCATTCTTTCACTACCCTCTGAAAACAAGGGCTGGACCTCTCCTACAACATTGTACCTCAGAGGCACTGAAAGGGGATCTCACACAGCAGGATGGCAGGGATGCTCACAGCTCTGTGTCCACAGCTGTGCCCCAGAACACCTAACACAGGTGCAAATTGTCTAGGTTTCTTCTAAATCGGTAGGGAGAGAGAAACACCTTTGGGGTGAGGAATCTGCTGACTGTAGAGGGACTCCAGCTGACTGACTTAGAAAAGGCATTAACTTTTAGAAAGATAAAATTAGATGAAGCACATCCTTCCTGAGGGCACACGCCAGCATAGCTATTGTCTGGCCCTTATGCTTTGGTAATGTCCCCACCTGTCTGGCTGAAGAGCACGTGACTCTCCTATTATTTCTCAGTGATTGCTCAAAGGTTTTCCTCAGACTGGGCAGCTGCTTGAAAAATCCTCCAATTGCCAACTGAGGGTGAGGAAGATGGGTGCAAGGCTGGCTGAAAGAAGAAGGAAAGAGCTGGCACACAGGAAATTAGAATAAGAAATTATAATCAGATTAATTTGTTACTGAAATATGTATTTGTCCTAAGTCAGTATACAAACATGAAGCAGAGCAGTTGGATTTAGTTGCAGAAGCTGTAATTTGGTAGTAGTCTCCATCCATAACCCCAGAATGGAGTATTTTACAACCTTTTACTGTGCTATATTCTTGTTAAGGATCTTTGAACTTTATTCCAGGGGAACCTGTTCAAAAGGCAGGCAGTTTAATCACAAACACCTTTTCTATTTTAAGCTGAACAATATGAGTGCCAATATCCTACTAAGAAAATTTTAAATGGAGTCCAAAGTATTAATATGCAGGTGCAAATGAAACCAGTAATAAGTATCAGGTAGACTTGATAAGGGTCCAGAGCCTGCACTTAACAGTGAAACAGCTTGGATAAAATTATCTGCAGTTCAAAGAACAGTTTGACCAGAAACAAAACAAAACCCCAATAAAATGATCAGACCATACAGTGACAGAGTGTAAGCTGCTTAATTGCCAAGTATTTTAATTGGGATTTTAGGGGCTGAACATTTATGACGATCAGGCCCATAAGTGCTGCTGCCGTTAATATTTTGAAGAACAGCAATGAAGAAGCTGTTCTGGTCTGCTGGGCACCTGATGTGTATTGCTTACAGAGAGCCACACATATTTTATTTAAAGGCACCTGCAAAAAGCCTCCATGTATTAAAGTAAAAGTTGAATAGGAACTAAAGGGAGCAGGTGGCTGTGTTTTTGGGAAGCAGTGTCTTGGAGCGTTGCATAGGGGTGCTCTTGCTCTTCTCCATAGGAGGTTAAGGTGCAGTCTCAGCACCGACTGGCAGCTTGAGCTTTGCAGTCACTCCCCCGCTTGTCTGCCTCTTGTCCTTCACCACGGTGCACCTTAATGTACAGAAATAGGTGCGTTTTAACTGCCAAGATCTTGTGAAGCTTGTGTTTTTCGCTCAGCACACTTGCATTTAGAGACCATTTGTCTGAATAGCAGCTATAGTTCATAAAAATTGTGAGTTACGTGCCTGGTGGGTACGTGGTCTGGTGTCTGTAGGCAAGCTATTCATACCTATCTGCCGAGCTCCTGCAGTCCTTGCAGYGCCTGGCATCCCTCACTGCCCTCCAGGCACAGGGCGCCCTGCACCACCACCTCAGCTGCTCTCAAGCACAACTGCATGTTCCCTCACCTGCGTCTTCCATTTATTACAAGCAGGGAGTAGGAAATGCTTGGGAGTAATGTAGTGGCTGAGCAATTTCTCAGAAGGGTGCAACAAAAGTGCTTTTAAATAGCAGTCGGCTTTGCCCACCCTCTCCCTCATTGCTGACTTTTTTTTGGGTGAAGAACTGCCCTGTCTTCCCTGCCTCATCACTCTCCCCATTTCATGTGCCCTGCCCAAAGGGTGTCAGACAAGCACTCTTTTTATTGAGGTTTCTTGATAAAGCCTCTTTCTCCTTATAAAACCTCTTTGCCTAAAATAAAGACAGTGCTGCATGAAAAAGGCAAGAAAAAAAGAATCTTAAAAGCAGAACTGAAACTCAAAGCAGAGAGCACAAGACAAGAACAGTTCTCTCCATAATGTAGCAGATCTGTTGCCAAATGTTTCTTGGTACTGGCCAAGTTCTTGCAAACCCTGGCCAAATAAGCATATGCCAACCTCCGTATGGTTCAGATTATAAAATGGGAGAGCTCAGATTCTGTACATGTTCATGTGTGTGAGAAACTTGATGTACCTGTGGAGAGCTAGTGAACCTACCTACCAATGTTAAATGCCTTTAGTATGTAGGAATAGGACCTTTTTATTGCTGAATTTGGCTTTGTCATATACTGGGAAATCTTTATGCATTAGATTCTCCCTGTTCTCTCAGTTAAAGCTGCGTAGCAGCTCAAGTGATCTCTGCTGGCTTTTTTGCAGCTCTTCTGCACTGTTCTTTCCTGTACTAATGCACTATGGGGGATCGTGACGGGGCCAAGAGGCAAAGTTGCTCTCCAGCAAATTCCAAGCGTGAATTAAAATGAGCTTGCAAACCCCTGTATGGCACAGATACATTATCTCTGTGGTGGGGGAAGGATGGAGCGCTCTCCCCTTTCTCCTAATAAGCAGCTAATGTGCTTTATTCCCCTCAGAATCCCCTTTGGACCAAAGCCTCTCTCTCCCCTGCACTGAGATTTCATTCTGCTTGTCTCCAGCTGTTCCTGCAGCACAAATTCGCTCACATTTCCTTCTCCCCTTCCTGGAGGTAGGCGAGCAAGAGTGTGGCAAGAGCTGCAGGTGTACAACCACAGCTCAGAGACAGAGTGGGGAGGAGTGTGGCAGGGGCAGGGCAGTTGGGACAGCTCAGGAGTTACTCGGTGCATTATTGGCAGGATTTTATTGGCAAGATTAGTGTCACCTAAGTGTAAGACAAAGGCCTTAATTTGAGTAGGCTAGGCGTCACTATGGTTTTCATGTGAGCAAACACACGCATCTGAGCATGTGGCCAATGGTGATAGGTGCTTTTGAGGCATGATTCACCTCATCGTAGAGTCTGATAACTCATAACCTAAAATGCCTGTTGCCTATAAAAGGGGGCTATGGTAACTAGGCAGAGGGGGCACAGCTAAGACTCTGTTCCCAGCCCTCGGGCTAGGATGGCTCCCACCTAACCTTACACTTCCACCACAGCAACGTATTAGGTGGGAGCCATCCCAGCCCACGGACTGGGACTGCTGGAGCCCTTGGTCTTGGGTCACCTGTCTGGAGTGGGCAACAGTTTGCCACAGGGAGTAGCAGCATCTCCACTCTCTCTCTTTGTTCATGCTGCTGAGGCTCAGCTCTTGCTGTTCTTTTTGACTTTTTAAAAAAAATTTCTGTATTTTTTGAAATAACTCTTTCATTCACCTCCTATTTCAGACAAGGCAGCTGGTTTGGCTGTCACCATGAGCCTGGGAGAGGCACTATCAGAGTTTTTGCCATTTATCTCAAAGGGCTGTAATCAATGCGATTGTCTTGGGTGGGGAGTTAGAGCAATCCGGTCACCAGTGGGTTTTAAAATTGCTTTCCCTGTGATTTACAGTATGAGATTTCAGTCCAGCATCTTATATATGTGTGATATAGGCTGTGGTGTTGGATCCAGTGAGTAGAATTTAGAGCTGATCAAGGCACCAGGGGTGATTTATAGAAATAGACCTTATTTTCATTTCAATTTACTACGTTTAATGGTAGCAACATTTACTGCTTTAGATGAGATAGCACTGGAAGCCACATATTTTTTTGCTGTGGGTAGAACTAGGCACTCTTCTGGTGCTAACCCAGGGCCCTCAAGTCTCTATGCAAGTCCTCCTATAGCTAGGTCTATTCCAGCTGTTGAGCACCAGAATTTGCTCCACCTTGTTGGACTAAATTAGTGGATAATTTTACTGGAGTGCTAAATCCTTATAGTAATGAATCATGTGCAGCTTTATCTTGTAATACTTTTATAGCTATTTTGGAGTTCCTAAAAGCAGTTATGTAATTCCCATACCACTGTAATAAAATTTCCTTCCCCCGTGGTTGTTATTCAGGGCAGGATATTCAGGCTTTCTTCAAGGCTGATCTCTAGGTTTGTGTATTTCAGCAAGTTATTGTAAGGGGTAAATTCACCAGGAAACATCTTGTCTAGTTGGCAATGTGACCTGAGCCTCTGGGGATGGACAGGCAGGCACAGAGTCCTAGAACTAGGAGAAACATAGCATCCTACTGAAGATGAAGGTGAAGCATTTGGGCAAATGGACTCTCATATTTCTCTGGGCTGAAAGAAGAAACCTGCTTTGAAGCACCATTTTGGAGGGGGATGAGAGAGAAGATTTCTGAGACAACCTTCTTTTCTTTCTCCACCTTCATTCAGATGGTTGCCCAAATGCTATCTGCCTGTTCTGATGGTTGGGCACTTACAGGCTAAGTAGTGCAATTTTTACATTTTGGATTTCTAATACACCCAGAAATGTAATAGAGAAGTTTTTTTTTTTTTTAAAGCCGTGTCTGAGGTAGAAATGGAGAAAACCTGAAATTAATTCCTAATATATAATTTTGACTTAGAATAGCCTGCATGAATGATCCATCTCTGACCATATTATATAAATTCCTTAGATCTCCTAGGAGAACTAAAGCCCCCACACCGTGTTAATTATTTTGTGCTTAGCAAATACATTAAGCTGAGTGTTTGACCAACATATGTGGCAGATATACTTCTATACATTCAATTGTGTGTGTGTATGTAGTAGGGGGATGTCACTCATTGGTTCATTAAGATTGGCTAGATAATTTAGCCGTAGTCATAGTACCTTCATTGCTCCTCCCTTGATATGTAGAATCAAGCTTGTTCCTTTTTTCATGTATTCTTTTCATGGCCATAACTGTGGAAACTTATTTTTTATAAGAGTTTGTTTTGTACAGCCGTAGGTGTGCATAATGAAACTGTGTGAGATCAGCTAGGTATTTACTTGTTCCAAAACTTTAATACAAAGAGAACCATGTAGTCCTACATATTGATCTTTGCTCTGGGTTGCATCATAATAATTTACCCCAGCACCGTCCTTAAACAAGCACTGCCCTCAAGGCAGGGATATGAACAACTTAATCCATTTGATTTAAAATCAAAGATGTTATATGCAGAAGAAACAAGGACTGGAGGAGGAGAGCTCCTTTTTCTGGAATTGATGATATATATTCTCTCACCATCTATCTACATATTAACAATATAATCAGAACAATATGGGTAGATGCTTTCTTTAAAAATGTGGAGGAGTCATTAGCAGCCATCAGAGTGTTTTATAATGCTTCCCTATTTATTTCCAGTGTTAGGCATGAAAACTGAACCTCGCACAGTAGTCTGCATATCTTTGTGCCCTACTGTGACAAGATGCCTAAGTGTCAATTTTGCTAAAGATTTAAGAGAACAACTACTTGCTGGGGAAGAGGCTTGCTTAATGTATACTTCCTAGTTTAGAGAAATAGATAGGTTATTCATCTCATCCAGTGAAGGCCAAATCTTCACTCTGTCCTGTCTGCTTCGGTGGGATCTTGCCTGGGGAAGGGCTTCTGAGTTTATCTGGTCAGAAGGAAGTTATTCCTTTTATTGGATCAGAAAAGCGTGCAGTTTTATGTGCAGTAATTAAATATCCCTCTCACTGTGCAAGAGACAAACCTTCACTTTAGATTAGTTCTCTTTTAGATATTTTTTCTTTCCTATTAGAGTAATTTAACCTTATCCCTGGCTTAGAATCCTGATTTGCTCTACATCAAGGAAAGGGATATGTGTGTACTTACTGAATATGGGTCTTATGCTATCCTGCACACAGTATTCATGAGCAATGCTTTTATATAGACTGCAGGCCTCATTTTCTTATCAAAAGGCAAAATGTGTGTATGTGGGAGGAGGCAAAAGATATATGAATTGTGAAAATTCAGTATTTATGCAATTGGGTTTTACAGCTGTCAGAGTCCATGCAGTGTTTACATTCTGTTATTTCCATATATCAAATGGTTCTATAGCCTAAGGAAGAACAGACTTGACTTACAGAAAAAGAACCCATATTTGTATTCATGCCACTTTTACACCAGCATTGCACATCAAAGAGCAGAGAAATTTTATAGGATGTATATAAAAGGATGAACACAGCTTCCTGGCAAAGTATGGAATCCAGGTGGATTGTGCCAGTCAGTAATTAACCAAGCCCAAACTAACTTAGACTCAAGAGAAATGTCTGAGTATATTGCTCTGTATTTGGAAGGCCTTTTTAAGGAGATTGAACATTGGTCCATTGGCCTTGCTGAGGATCCTGACAATCCCTAAGTCTGTTTTTCAGTTCTCTGAAAAGAACATGAAAGTGGAGATTGGAAAGAAGAGGATGTATCAATTCTAAAACAAAGGGTCTTTTGTGCAGCAGGTCCCCTGTTTAAATAAGGTTGTCATTAACAAGTGTCATGATATCTGCAAATCCTTCTCCTCGGATATGCAGAAAACAAACAAACAAATAAACAAACAGACAAAAAACCCAGACAGCAAGGTGGCCTTAGGAGTCAGGAATGATGTGATCTTGGAAGTGACCTTTCAAAGCAATAACTTCCTCCTGAAAAACATATGGAGGTCAGTGAAGATCAAACCACAAAAGTAATTAATTCTGATGTGAAATACTTCCTAACTGAGTGCAACTTCATACTGTATCTGTCTGAGGCATCTTTCCTCTTTGCACCTAATACCTGAGTGCTACAACCATTCTAACTTTACCAGGAGTGTGGGCTGGCTGGAAATAAAAGTTTTGCAGATATTTTTATCCGTTGTTCACCTGTTGACACCCTTACACGTATGGACCCAGTGAATTCATGTTTTAGTTGTGCAAAATTACTTTCTATTTTAAGTCACCATACATGAATCTTGAATTTTAGATTTAAGATTCACAGTTCCATTGTGTTGGTTTGTAATGAACTAAAAGTCATTTCATCAGTGACTCAGAACTTAGACTTGAAAATAATATTTCTGTTTTGAGAACACTCCTGGCTCCACTGATTTCACCATTTTGAGGCAAAGTGATCTTGTTCCAGCTGAAGTCAACGATAAACCAAGAGAAGTCTCTCTTTCAATCCAGTGGACACATTCTACACAGAAGGAGAAATCCTCTAGAAGCATAATTGCCATAATTCACTAAGTGCTAACCTTACACTGCACGTGTTGACAGTTCCTGACCATTTGCAGGTCAAGGAATCAATTGCTACAAAAATTGTTGACAATTTAAGCTAATGAATAAATTTAGGGTCATGATCCCTTCAACCGCATTACTTGGGGAATAAATTTTCCTGAATGAATAATTTTCTCAGCTCCACTGAAGAAGTGGCATAGCGATTGGATTGCCATCCATCACCAGGAAGAGAAGAGAAACACAGGCTACATAAAACCACAGTCTAGGTCTCCAAGAGACCCAGGAAAGTTTCACCCCAATCTACTAGTAGGTTTCCAACAAAAGAAGATGTGAAACAGAAGATTAGGTAATGAGAATATCAGCCTTAAGAAAATACTTCTTGCCAAACATCTCTACTGGTTTCATTTTACTGGTGAATCTGATCAAAACTCCATCCTATCTACACACAAAAGATCCTCCCTTATGTTAAATTGTACTTCAAACTAGGTAGCATGCAAGGTGGTCAGGGAGAGCTAGTGGCACTCTACTTTCAATCTTGCAGCTAACCCAGCTGCCTTCTAATGGGACATGTGGTAACTTCAGCTGGGCTTAGTAGCCTGCCTGTGCTTATCCCAAACACCAGCCCTGTCCCACTTACATGCAATGAAGCCAGGTTGTAAAGAAGTTTTCAGTCTGTGGTTTAGGTATCTTTGTGAATCTGCAGACTACTTCTTAGAGGGTCTGTCAAAGCTGACTAAGAAAAGCTAGTCATGCTTAGATTCAACTTATAAGACTCTGAAAGCCTCCCCTTGAAAACCTTTAAGGGTCCACAAATCAAACTTGAAAACTTCCATTATAGAGAAATGAACACCTTCAAGTCTTTGTGCTCCCCCTGCTGTCTTTAGCAACCCCCTCAGCAGCTCCACCTCCTCTTTACTTTCTTCAGCCTAGAAGAGCATGAGCTAAAACTTAGAGTGTAGCACACACATTACACATCAGGATCATAGCTGGAGACACAAATGGACAAGAAGGTGCTTGTCAGCCCCCCTTGCCCCCCAAAAGACACATCTATGTGAAGGCAGAGCATATAGGTAGCTAAAAACAATCTTTTCCCCCAAACAGTATTGAAATCTGTCAAAATAAGATGCATGTGATAAAGAAATAATCAGTGTTTTCTTTTGTCCTGCTGTGGCTGTCTGTTTCTGCGAATTAAAGTTAGCATCCAAACTACAGAAAGTTGGGCTGGGTTCTCCAAAGTCTGGGGCACACCACCTTCCATTACAGCAACTGGTTGAAAAGCATGCATCTGAGTCTTCTAACAATGTCCCTAGGTATTTTATTATAGCCTGCAATACTGTTATTAAAAAACATCCTTTCCAACTGATTTCCGTACTTGGGATTTCTCCTTACAGACAATAGTTTTGCAGGTTTTTCTGGGAGAGGGTATGCTTCCATCTGCTGATGATAACTGTCAGGCATTACTAGGCAGCTGCAATATCTGGCTTCTGAGGCCACTGCCTTTTGCGGGGGATGCCTACTGGTGCCTACCAGATGTGTACTGTTTTTATATATGTGTGTGTRTATATATATACACACACATATACCTACATATGCATAATTCAATGGTGTGAAGATGTGGTTTGATGATATGTTAAAACTCAAGAGCTTTTAGAACTCAGTCAAAAATGCTAAGAACATACATTGTGAAATGCCATTTGTATATGAACGCTCTCTACCAGTTTCAAATGTGTTCTATCAGCAGACTTCATACTGGACAGGTATTGTCTGCCCATATCCAAACACACGCAGTTATTTCAACAGCTTTTAGCTAGTCCTTTCTTGTGTTCTTCCTGTTCACTGTCATTCAGGATTGTGTTCCCAGTTATTGCAGGTTTTGAGCCCTGTACTTCCACTTTCTCTTTGCTATTTGCCTCCATTGGGCTTTCCTTAGCAATGGCTGTCTGCATTCAACCTTTCCCTGTAGCTGACCTCTGCAACATGCCTTTCCTTGATTGCCTTTCCTTGGATGAGACCTCCTGTCTTATATTAGACTTCTGCACTTCCAAAAGACCTTGGAATTGCTAAAGAACCAAGTGCAACAGCACCTTATTGTCAGTGCAAGCCCMCCCAAGCAATATATGCATCATTCTTGTCTTCCTGATCCACTTTGGCCCACCACAGTCAAGGCTGGATAGAGACAGAGGTATTAGTCCTGCTAGGGCTATAGGTGGGGAGACTGTTTTGCAGCAGCATATCACTTTCTGAACCTTTGTCACATAGATGCTTCATTGGAGGCAGCAAGGGAACGGCACAGAGACAAGGCCAGCCCTCCTTAGAGGACCTTCAAGAGGGCTGAGATTGTCAACAGCTAATCTGGCACCGGGGAAAGGAAAGCTTGCTTATACTACAGCAAGCTTTACAGCAGCCTAAAAGATGAGGAAGGGACCTTTCCGGAGTACAAGGATGGCTCGGAAGCAGAACCACTCCAGCTGATCCAAGAGGAAGGGGAAATCTGAGGATGAGGACTAGAGCACTGAGCAAGAGAAGGCCCTTGAGCAGATTAGTTGGGTTTCCAGGTGTCCACAGGAAGATCCTAAAACTGAAGGTAGAGTGTGTTGCCACTAGTGCAGGTAAGAGACTCATTCTGCAGATTTCCCCATTTTCTTCTGGACATTTTGTTAAAAGTGCAGTATAGCATTAATACCTATGCTGCTTCTTCAACTGCAACTGCCTGTGCAGCTTCTGATCTCTGACTAGAGCCATAAAGATTGCAACACCTGCTTCTGCCCCAAAACATGTCCCCAGCACATGCACCTATACCTCCTTCTCTGTTTTGTCTGGAGGGCTTTGCCCAGGGCCATTCCAGCTGCAGTCCCCAGCAACTCCTGGGAAAGTCTGCCTGGCCCTTTAGCCTCAAATTCCTGGGAAATCCAGCTGGCCCTGATCCCAGAGATGTTCCTTTTGGCTGGCGTTGCAAGAGGCATATAGCAGCAATTTAAAAACCTGAATGAAGACATACATGTGTGTATGTGTGCATACATACACACACAGCAAAAATGACAATTTAATCAGAAAAAGGCTCTGATGAAGTGAAGCTATCCTGGGCTTGTATTTACAACTTCCTGATCCTACACAATCATTCACTCAGACTCAGTTAGTGTGTTATAGGTCACACAATTATACTGAAGCTCAACACAGTGATGTATTGCTCCCTGTACTTTCCCTGAGATAAACAGTCTTCCCTGCTAAATCCTCCTCCTGCCCAGCTGTCCAGGGTCTTTGGCTGCAGGAGAGCAGGTCTGGAGTCCAGCTCTATCCATGCTGGGAACCAAACTGCCCCAAAGAGTTCAAAAATAGCTGGTACATGTCATTGCTTCCTGTTTCTCACAGGTGCTCAGGTAGTGAATTAGAGGCACAGAGCCTTGGCCTGAAACCTTTGCAGAAAGACTGCCTGTCCTCAGAGCTAGCCCAGATGGGAGATTTGAGAACAGCCCAGAGAAGGAACACAGCTGGGGAGAGGACAGTGATTGCCTTCATTTTCTTGCTTGAGTAGAATAGAAGCCTGTGGTTGAAACCAGATGACAAGAGGACAGGTGTCCCCCTCATCTTGGAGGTTCGATACTCTGCAGTGGCATGGCAGGAAGAGTTTATAGTGATGGGGAGAAAAAACCTGGGGGAAATGAGGGCTGACTGATTGGCAGGGTTAATACTATTCACAGCTTGGAGTAAAGTTTTCTCCTCTTGCATTTGTATGCCATACCTGTGAAGTGGGATGGACATCAGGAGACAGTTCACATGGTGGGAAACATAATACAGTGCATAGGAAAGTCATGACACCTGATRTCCTTTGTACCTTTAATCATCCTCTCCATCCACATTTTCCACACCCAGTTGGTAATGCAGCAATGAGTCTGCCACAGACCATATCTTGGAGTAATAGACGTGAAATGCAAGAGGCACTGTAGGGTAATCAGATGGGTTTCTAGTTGTAGTCGCTAAATTGTCTCCTTTACTTCTCTAGTTGCTGTGCTGTGCTCCCCAGGTTATCTGTGTTGCAAAGTTCCTATTTTTTTCTTGGTTTGCACTTTCTTTTCATTAAATCCTCATACTCTCTGCTTGTATTCAAACAGTGTTGAGACACTTGTTTCTGAGGATAGGACATCAAGGAYTGCAGAAAGCCTGAGACAGACGAAGCTGCAGCTCTACAGAGACATGACAGACATGCAGGAATAGCAAAAAGATTGTTTATTGCTTACTTCTAATTTCTGCACAGCTCATTGTTATAACCAGAAGCCACAATGAATGTCCCATAAAGCAGTTAGCCAGGAGGACTTCCCCAAGCATCAGTGATACATGCTGTTATGGAGACAGTTGGTCCCACCTGTCAAAGTCCCACCTGCTATCTTCTCCTCCTGGTATCATAGATATTGTTCAGGATACAACGGGTAAAGGCAATCCAGGTAGGATGGGGATTAAAGTCCATTCTGACCCTCCATTATGAGGGTATCATGATAGTATGAACATCCCTTGTTCCCTTTCCAAAATACAAAGATTTTCCCCCAATTACATCCCTTCCAGCTTTGCTCTCTCTTTAGCATAAAATGTGCTTCTTACTAATTATTGTATGGAGTGATGCTGCTGTAATTTATCACTAATCCACATAAGTTTTTTGGAGTAGAGACACATCCTTCCTATGGATTTATTACCTAATTGTACAGAGAACTGTAAACAACTGTTTATCTGAATATGACACAGCTGGTCTGTTTCCTCAGACTCAAAAGGATTCACTGTCACCCCTACCTCTCCTCTGAGCCTGAATTTTAACTTTCAAACAAACTCAAAGAAAATGTCATGCCAAATCATGTTTTTATGTGCCATTGCTTGCTATAGCATTGGGCCTGACACCAGGAGCATCTGTTGCATCTGTTCTCATGAGAGTGGAGATGGGTCATGTCCCAGACAGGTTTGCCAGTTGAAGGAGCAGGTGGACCCTGCCTGTGGTCTTTACAAGAGGGGACCACCCAGTTACAGATCCCGTAACCGTCTGTGGACATTACTATCTTACAGAAAAGATGGGTAACTACTTTCTCACAATTCATTTCCATATTCCCTTCCCATGCTCTTTGCTATCTGATTTCTCCACACTTTTTTGTCATTGTTACATATATTTAAAGCAAATTTATCTCCTTTTCCTGCCAGGTGTAGATTAGGTACCATTTGGAGAAGATATCTTTAGAGTTAGGTAAGGGATCTATAACTTGTTCCACACCATTCAACACTCTATTGACCAGGGCATAAAGGTTCATCTTTCTTGTAAGTAGTGAAGTTACAAATATTGGAATGAATAGACAAATGGGCTTCTGTGATATCTTATAATCAATGTCCTGTTCCTTCTGCATTAACTTCATCTTCCTTCATCTTCCTTCAGCTTCCCTTCATCCTCCTCAGGTCCTGAATAAGACTCTATCTCTGTAACTGTAGGAATGGAGGGGAAAAAATTTTTAAAGACCCACTCAGAATAAGAGGAGAAAGCAGGTCTATTGCAAGCCATTTTCATCTTGTCTGCCTCACTAAAAGCTATGAACAAACCATCACCTGCCCTCCTTTCTCTGGATGGCTCTGTCTATTCTTGAGATCTGCTTGTCCTCCATACCAGTGTTTCCCCCAGATGGGATTATAATACTAAACAGACGGTTGGGATAAAGGCTCATAGCTGTTGTGAGTTGGACCATTAAGACAAAGATGTTTAATGGGTCAGGCCAGTATCTGAGGTAGCAAGCAAAACATAAGGCTCATCTAAAATGGAGATCACCTAGCAACATAGTCTGTC
The DNA here is from genome assembly GCF_003343035.1 of Apteryx rowi. Classification (NCBI taxonomy): domain Eukaryota; kingdom Metazoa; phylum Chordata; class Aves; order Apterygiformes; family Apterygidae; genus Apteryx; species Apteryx rowi. The sequence continues at coordinate 370,173 of NW_020449385.1, read as the reverse complement.
CATAGCTGACATAGTCTGTTAGTCAAGTGTTTGTATTCAAATAGGTTACAGACGCTGGCTTGTAATCCACTGAGCTAAGGAGCTTCATGAGCATGAAAACAATAGGGTGAAAGAGGAAGTCTTCAGAACACAGAAAAAGTGATAAAGAGGATTTTTTCCCAACAGAAACTAATATAATGAGTTTGAATTTGGACAATCTGCATTTCAGAGTGGCATCTAATTCCACTTCAGTATTCCATTGCTGGTCTTGTGAGTTCAGTAGAAACCTATATTGTGAATTTGTATTCCTATGAGTCTATCTATCTGAAGACTTCAGCTGAATACTGCAGAACTCATCAGCCGAAAGGTTTGTGCCACAATCTGATAAATTTCAAGTACACCTCAGCTGAATCACACTGGTTCACARCTCCACTCAGAAATATTTTTACTAGAACAAAAAGATGACATGAAGTTCAGACTCATATCTATAGCTCAATTTCTTTATCCATCAGCTCTGACTGAAGAGAGGATGGTTAATCATGTTGCTTTTGTGGTGGCAGTGGGGGCAGTAGGAGCTACTCCATCTACCCAGAATATTGAGATTCCTGGGGAGAGACATGAAATATTAGGGTAAAAGAGCCAGAGAAGGAACTGAGTAACTGGGTAGTGAGAATGGGGATGGCTCAGTAGGCACAACATCAGCTTTCCTGCAATGACAGGACATTTTCTGAAATGTAAAAAGCCCCTGTGACTCCCTTCCCCCTTCCCCCTGTGAAAAGAAAGTGGATCCTCCTGAGAAATACTGGTAGTGTTCCTGTCCTCCTTCAACGTGTAGTTCAAAATCACAACTGCATGTTTCTAATTATCTTTATGGAATTCAGTTACTACACAAAAAAACAGGAGAAGTAGAAAAGCAGAAAAAGGATGGAGGTCAAGAGTTCAGGTTATTCAGTAGGATGAATCCAGGTTGCCAAGACAAGACAGAGATATTTGTTGACTCTTTTTCCCTAATACCCTCTCCTTTCTACTCATCCTTATCCTGGTTACACTAATAGTTGTCTGTGTAGAACTATCTTGGGAGGGAGTCACATTGTTTTGCAGTAAAACACCTCTGTGATATAGGAGCGGTATTCGAGAACAGTTTAGGTTATGGCAAGGTTTCTTCCAATAGTTCTTTGGAAATTGAGGAACATCTCACCTAACTCAAGCAATGAAAGACTTTTAACCATGACAGCAAGGTTGTAATTGTCCATGAAACAAATTAACCAACTTACTGAATCTCATAGAACATAGCAGCTAATAACAGTTATGTTGCTTTTTGAAGCTCTCTTCTCTCTCTCACTGATTGCAGGGGGAGTTTGGGGACTAGCCGTCTCTACGTCAGTGCCTAAAATTAGCTGGAGTAACCCCTATGCGGATGCTATGTGGTCGATTCAGTGCTGAATCAGTTTTTCTGGACTTTGTTTTTCTTCTCCAGGACTAAGTCCATCATTTCTTCCTTTGCCCTTTTCTTTCCTCTGTGCCCTGTATGCTGGTTACATGTGTATGTTTTATTCATGTCCTAGTGTTATCTGTCCTCCTGCTCCATTCCTCCTTTTTGTTTTTTCTCCTGTCATCAAGCCAGTGTACAATATCAGCTGCATCTGTTGTTTATTATTTATGCAGTGCTGTGAGGCTACTCTACAGAATGCCTTTTATATGTGAAGAACACTTCATTTATAACTAAAATACTGGGACCTCTCAGCTGGAATGGAACAGCCACGTAACAGCGCCAGTAACACAGCTCAATGGGTCTCAGARAGAACCTGAAGAATACCATGTCTAATTGAAGCAACAAGGGATTTTTAACTACTGTAGGAAGAATGTAATTGCTTATGCTGGAAATTTGCCAGGACACTAGGGTTAACATTTCTACTCTTACAAAATGCACGCTGGGACCTTTAAATGACTACCACTAATTATAATTACCCCAAATAACATTGCTTAAACCAGGTTTTACTATCACATCACACCATCAACTTTATTATTATTAATGCATCCCTCAGACTGCTCTTTCTACAGCCTGCTACACAACAAAGTAATTCACAGAATGCTAATAAAGCTGTACCCAAATTCCTTTAAATCAGTATATTGGGCAGAAAAAAGTCCAGACTGAATAAGACTCCCAGTTTTAGGTGGTTTTTATTTGTAGTAAAATTTAAAACCATGAGAAAAATATAACTTGAAAAGAAAAAATGTAAGTGGGTAAGTGGATCTGACTTGTAAATTTAGCTCTACAGACATGGGTAGATAGAGGAAAAAAAAAAAAAAGGAGAAATCTTTCCCCTACTATGTTGTACAGTGGCTGAAAAGGCTGTGGACTTTCCCATAAATGTTGGGGAATGAAGTTGTGTGCTTTGTGTACATTTGAATCTTATCCATCAATTCCTTAGCTCTTCCTACCCACATATGAAGAATAGTATCCATGCTGCTCCTAGGAATGCTTATAGCCTGAGCAGGATTTGTTCCTTAGCTTTTGAAGTCAAACAAGAGCTTCATGAATGTATTTAAACTTACATGACCAACATAGTTGCAATTTCATTAACTACCAACCAGGTTAAATTGGGGAAAAATTTGACTCACCATGTCTAATTTTGAAAGGTAACCACTAATGGCACACAGCAGCTACTTTTAATTGCATTTTTTTCTGCTTCTCCATTAACCATGGTTTAATGGTGCATTGCATATATTTAGATTTAAGTATAAAAGTATAGCTCTTTAGGTATAAAATCCTTATGAGTTATTTTAAATAACAGCCTATACAGGAAATAGCTGCCCAAATGCATAACAAATGCAGAGAGGCACGTGTTCAAGCATATACCACCAGCCTGGAGCTGTAGACAAACACACATCACCATATTCAACTCCACAACTCCCACAACTTTTACCTAAAGCTTCAGTGGCTGATACCTTTGGCTCAGGCTCCAAAGCTGAAAAGATTGGGGCTTCTGGCCAGCCTGGGGAGTGAATGGCAAATCCCACCGCCTGCTGCACCGTGCAGTCCTCACTGCCCCTTGCACGACAGCCATTTGTGCTTTTAAACCTTTCCAAAGAGCCACGGGGGACACTCTCACGTAAAATCATTTTGGCCAAAGACGATGCCTCAGAGTCTGTCCAGGATTCAGATGGCAGCCGGTGCACAGCAGGGGGCCAATGCTACATGTTCACAGTTAGTAGCACTGCTTAGTGTATGGTCTATTAAATTTGGATTTGATTCCTGGGCTGTTTTGGGGCTTCTGCAAGAAAGATGTTCAACTTGAAGCATGCAAGTATGCACATTAGCTTTAATGGGACCACTCACGTGACCAAAGTTTAGTGTGTCTATTGCTACTTGAAGGAATGAGGCCTTGAGGTTTAGTTTTGCAAGGATGTCAATAGAGGCTTCTGCTAAACCAACGGGCTGGAAGTCAGGGTGCTGACAGCCCTTCCAGTGACTCACAGCATGATTTTTAGCAAGTCACTTCCCCCCTCCCTCCCATTTCTTTCCATAAAAGGATCATAATAAAGATTCACATCTCTCTAGCACACTTGGAAAGCAACACCCAGGAAGAGTTATCTGATTGTTTTCCTGAGGACACTGTCAAAGCAAATCAGATGATCCAATACCAAGAGTTCTAACAAAACATATTATCTCTCCCTACAAGCCTTGCCCCTCAAATATCTTTAACAGATCATGATTACAACAATCCTAGAAATGCACCTCAAAAGAGATTATCCTAAGATTTAGGGAAAATTCTAGCCCCTCTTCCTCCCTCTTGCTCTGGCTTTCTTGATGTACCAGCCAGAAACATCGATATGTGCAAGTAGTGTCTTCCCCCTTACTGGGTCTAAGGCTATGATATTATCTCATGTACTCATAGACTTTCTAAGACATGGGCTTGCTTTATGTGTGTGTTTTTATGAGTTATTTCCTTCATTTCTGCAGAGCTAAGAAAGCTGTCTGGTGAATAATATTACAGTATTTGCAGAATTTATGTTACCAGGAGTTAGATCTTGGGGAAGGATGGATGTTCCATTCTGCTGAAGATTTTGAAAACTGATTTTCTTCTGAAGAGGAATAAACCTGACTGTTCCAAGGCTTCACAAAAGTAAAACTTTGGCACAAATACTTCAAATCAATCTGAAGAGTTCAACAGAGTGCAATATTTTATGTCAGTGCTTACTTGTTTTTCTGTATTAAAATGTATAATAAAAGGTAAACATAACTGGAGAAGAAATTAATTTTAAAATGTCAAATAAAAATATATCAATCTTAAAATGGGATGCTCTTGATACTGGCAGAATTATTTTCTCTAGTCATATTGATAAACAAAATTATGGTGAAATGTACCCATTTAAGGAGGCATTTTTATTTACGATTAATATAAACATGAATAAAATAATATGTTGCCTAGTCCAGCCACCTATGGCCCCATCAAAGTTTCTTCAGCTAGCTCTCTTGTAAATGATAGTTGAACTAAAAGATAATGTCAGCTTCAAACACATAGGTATTCATAAGCCTGTGTTAGCTTGCAGAGATGGGAGACTATTAAACCCGTGTTCTTTTAACTTTCAAGCTGAGCTTGACTTGGAATTCACTGAGACACCACAAATGTGCAACTCCCTCTTTTCAGGCTAAGTTGCAGACTATGTAGCTGGACTGTAGCTCTCCCAGAGATGGCACACCACTGAGAAATACTACACGCTGGTAAGGCAGCCGAGGCAGCCGGAGGTGCTTGTTGAGTGTGACGACTGATGTGCACGCTCGGTGGCCATGGAGATGARTATCATGCCTACCGCAAAATGCCAAACTCCTGTGGTATGTGACAGCGTGAAATGAGCATTCGATAGACCACGTGGCTGATGTCTCAAAACGCACACAGCACTTCCCTGAGCCCCAGAAAAAGTTAAGTTTCCAGAGTAATACAGATGTTTGGCTGCCTGTTTGTACTGCCACGTGCGGTTAAAATATCTTTACAAGGAGCTGTGAAGTTTGGTGCTCTGCTCCAGCATCGAGTTCCCTCAGGGAATGGCTGAAGTTACTCTGGCGGCTGACTCGCACTGCCCTGGCTGTTTGGAGTTTGTTTCTCAACTGACATGCTAGTAATTCAATACTGTTTTTCAATCATCGGATTTGTCTGGTATTAGGAACTTATGCTAAAAATGTCTCCAAAAACATGCTGCAAAGTTTCTATTATTTCTACTGCACAACTTGGGATTAGGCTGCTTTAATGATTGCTTACTGAGAAGAGTAGACTAGGTAATCTAAAACTGGGTGTATGAAGTCTTTAAGAAGCAGGTTGTAGTCCGAAGAAATATCAACCATTGCATGCTGAGAGGTTAATTCTTCATTGTTCAGTATAGGTTTTATTTAATTTAAATTCCTATCAAAAATATAATATAATATATAATTTGTATAATTATATATATTATACATAATATATGTATATATAATATATGTATAATATATTATAATATAAATTTTTATAATATAATATAATTTGCTTCACACTAAAACACTGGAAGGCACAAGGCAAACACTAGACACCTACTGCAATAAGAAAAAGGAAGAAGAAAAAAAGTTAAAACAACCCATGCAGTCTAAGTCACAAGATACACAGTATTTCTGTGTCTAAACTGAGGCATTTAATTACTAGCTGAGTAGATTACACTCAACTACAGAAATCATAAATACATGTGGAGGCTGTTCTGCAGCCTGGCTCAGTTCTGTGTCTTAACAGCTATAGAAATAAGGAGACAAAACACACCTGCATTATTAGATCTTTTAAAATTTGTCATTGAAGGTGGCTTTTTGTTATTCTAAATGAATCATTAACCTGACACCTTCCACCAATATAAAATGTAAATGTACAGAGGAATCTCATTTTTAAAAGCTATTTACAGCCTCAAATTCCTTTTAATCTCCACGGGGTTTTGTCATCATTATACAGTGCTGGAAGGAGCATGCATACTCAACAGGCACGCAGACACCTTTCCTCCCAGAGAGACTTTGCTTCAAGCTAAGGAATCCCAATAACTAAATTAATATAATCCAGCCATACAGAAACCATGAGCTTTGCAGGGATTTCTCCCCCCTCCCCACTCCTTTTTTATGTTTGAAGTTCTTCAGGCAGGATATTTACACTGTCAGCTAATTTCTGGTGTGGAGGTAGTTTGGGTAGCAGGATAAACAATTTATCTGTGTAAACAGATAGGTATCTTAGAATAAGCTGGCAATCGTCACAGCAAAGACTCACAAAGCAGCAATTTCTTTACTGTGAGGAAAAGTATGTTTTGGCCAGATAGCTGTCTTGCTATATAACTACAAAGGGGACAAGGCAAGGGAGGTTTATGGATGATTTATGCAGATTTTAGGACATACTTAGTGGAAGTCAGCCCAATGGGCAAGGGCAAAATGTGTGATGCTTTGAAGTGCTGACTTTGACTGACTACATACAGGTACATACTACCTGTGCCTCAGCTCCACTGGGATTTCAGAGCAGAGGAGCTAACTTCACCTACTCCTCTCCATATACGTTGTTTTCTTTTCTGGCAGGGGAAATAGCTGAAATTGCATTCCTTTAATCTGCTGACCATAGTGTTACTGCATACATTGTTGATTTCTCATCTCTAGCTTGTCTCTAAATTTCCATCTCTCACTTCCCCTTTGTGGAAGAATGATCTCCACCCCTTTGCTGCTGTCTCCTGCCCTCAATAATTGGACTTTTATTTTTTGGGGATATGAAGTGCATTTCTTACTGGCTTTCTGTGAATCACCTAGCGAACATCTTTTTGCTAACCTATGTTCAGCTGTCATTCATTCACATTTTCATTTTCCTGCTCCAAATAACTTTGGAGATTGACATCTATTTTGTAACAATGCCTCAATGTCCACTATTAAAGAATCTAGAAAGCAAAGATTACAGACCTCTTTGAAACAAACAGATCCATTAAGCTCTCAGCCAATACCTCTTAGCATGGCAAAATCAGCTGCAAATGCCTTTTGCTTGCAACTCCACTGGTTGCAAACAGTGCTGGCACCTGGGGCTAGCTGGCAGTCCAGGTGACCAAGAGAGCCTGGAGATCTCCTGTCCCACAAAGCCGACGCTTGACATGGCTGTGTAGGCAGCTAGCAGGAAAAGCTGTGCTTTACAAAGACTCTGGTTGGTACCCTGCAGTGACAGATATTTGTTTCTGGTGGCGTCACTGAAGGGAAGCAGACATCACCTGTTCTGGGCACTGCAGAGCATACCCACATCTCATCACCTGCCCGGGAGCAGCAGGGAGGTGAGGCTGACGATTTCTCCCTTTCCATGACTACAGGTTGTCTCCTGGGTCAGGGGAGAGAGGCCTGGGTAAGGACAACACTAGGCACAGGTTATTCCCACAGCTATTGAAGGGAATGGGAGATGTTTCTCAGAACAGAAAGGCTGTTGAGTTGTTGCTACTTCGTGTTGCAGGGAAGGTGACTGCTACATAGAAAAGGGTCAGTAAGAGGCTCTTTTACTTTAATTCCTTCCACTGAAATCCCCCTATATCTCTGCTTCATGAATAAGTTGAAGCYGTAGGGTAAACCCACCTGTCTCTGTCATAGGTTTCTCATCCAAGCAGAAAACATATTGCAAAGATCCAAATTCTGCTGTTGTTGTGTCTATACAGCAATAGTATGGATCATGGTTGCATTTTTATAGTTAAGGGTAAGCTTGAGAGCATACCAATTATCACATGCTACATTTGTGTTGGGTTGGGATATGCAAACATCTTTTGGGCAAAAATACAGGAAAATTCCTTGGCAGAGAAACTCCATTGCTCTCAGTGAAAAGTGTGTATGAATTAGAGTGGATCTTTCTTTCTGGGGCCAGTTAGAAAGTGCAGGTGCAACACACTCATATCTACAGGACAGTTTCTGCACAACTATGTCAACGTCTGTTTTTCACTGGCATTTTATTCCAATTAATGGCTGACACCAATAAGGAAAAGTAATTTCTGCCTCAGTAGCATTTATTTGGTTATGTAGCTTGGATTACAACTACACGCACCACTTATTTTTTTTTTCACAGAACTAACATGGGAGTCTACCCACTTATACCAGAGGTATTGACAGCATCTGTTCCATCAGATCAAGGCCTGTTAAATCAAAAGGTACTATTATGATAATTTAACCTAACTTTTTGTATAACACAAGTCAGAGAAACTCAAATACTGTTTCCTTGTCAGGCCCCAAATATCTATTTTATCCATAGGATGTTTTTTAGAAATAAATTAAATTAAGGATCATACATGATGGAGAAGTCATCAGAGCACCTGTTAATTTGTTCCATAGTTAATTCCACTAATGCTTAAAGAGGTGCCTTATTTACAGCTTGAATTTATCTAGCTCCAGCTTAAAGGAACTGAATATCAGCATGTTTTTTTCTCCTGGAGTACAGAGCAGTTGTCTACAGGAAATCTTTTCCCTGTATAGGCACTTGTAGATCATGATCAACAACTTTTGGTCCCTTAAACAAACTCAATAAATAAAGCTCTTTGAGTATCTCACTAAGTTTTATAGACGACAAATTGCTCTTGTGGCCCTCCTTTGAGCCTTTTCCAGTTTTTCAACATAATCTTCCAATGCATATATCAGGCCTAGACACACTGGCTACATCTGCAGTAGTAAATTAAACAAGAAATGTTTCTGGGCATTTGAACCTGATTGTCCCTAGTGCTAAACTGTTAGTACAGGGTCTGGTGTGGCTTTGGCCTGGATTGGTGAGACAGACTGGCTCAGGCCAGACAACGTCTGAGCATGGTTTGGGGTTAGCACAAGCCAGAGACCAGTTCCAGCAGGCAGCTTGTTTGCTGTGGTACAGAAGTTAAGATTGCAGGTACGGAGGTGGCCCCTTTCATGCCAGCCATCCTCAGAGCTGGCAAGAAGCACAATTTACTCATAGAGACACGGGCAGTCAGTGCTCTAGAATGGCATTACAACACTGTATTTCAAGAGGGTAATACCACCTTGTTGCTTCTTTTTGTTATCCATTGCTCATGCCTCCGAAACTATACTCTTCACTGTCCTGTTGCCCTTGGAGCTTGTAGTGACTTTATTATCTGCTACATCACCCCAAACCTTTTCATTGTCCAAGGATCCCAGGATACTGTATCTTTTTCTTATTACAGGAGGGTATTGCAGCAAAGTTTTTGTTTCTAAAGACATATTTTTGGATTTGACTATGTATGATATTCATGTAAGCATACTTTATGAATGTAGGCAGGTTGACCTACCTAAACATCCTGCTCTCATCATGATATATCACTTCACCATTCTTAGTGGAAATTATTTTAGAATTCATTCCAGAAAATAATACTAATGAAAAGGATAATAAATAGTATTAGGCCAAGGAAAGATTTTTCTGGCATCCCCCCTAGTAATTCTAAAATTTCTGTAGGGGAATTTTTTGCCCTTTGCAATTAATGTTTGAGATGTATCAGATATCCCATAGTTTTGGCTATACTGATTTCACATAGTGTCATATTTTAAAATAAGAATGCCACACAATTCTTACTCAAAGGCCTCATAAAAGTCTGTTTGGTCCATCAAAATTGCAATGCCTCATGCTAGAGGTGTGCACAAATTCTTTTTGGTGTCATTAGAGCATAAAGTATTTAGATACCTGCAGCCTGAGTTTCCCTTTTAACACTGAGGAGACACTGCACCAAATTTTGATTGCCTGTACAGCCCTATTCTCATGTAGCAGCTTCCCTTCAGGAAAGAGGGGTACCTATCAGTAGATAGTGGATGGAAACACAGAAGCAGCTGGATCCAGCTCAGCACATCTGGGTCTGCACTTGAGCCCGTGTTACAGAGTAGTGCAGGGCTGTGTTGTCTCCACTCAGTGTGCACGTGAGTTGAGCCTGACTTGCCAGTGGACTTGCTTATAAATATACTCCAAAAGAGCTCAGGCTCCATAGCTCAAATAATTTACTCAATCCATTCTTTGGGAAAAAGCTGCTAGAGATGGACAGATACACCTGTGGATGGACAGAGACACTGAGGAGGCCTGTCTCTGCCTGGCTGGAGTCACTCATACTCCATGACTCATATCACCATTTTCTAATGCATCTCCTTTAGAGAGCTTGCACAGCTTGAGTCCGTTGCCACAAGATGGATTTAACAAGACAGCACCATTTAGGTTGTTGCTTTCTTCACTGAAGAGTTGCATGTCTGTCTTGTGACTGTCTGCCCTGGAAGGAATTATTTGAATTGTCTTGTCTGCATGGCAGTAGGAAGGAAAGATAATAAAACTTTTCACAGAGGACAGTAAGTAAGGGTGACGGAAACAAGTTGAATCCAGCCAGCCCTGGATTTCAGCCTTCTAAGAGACTTTCCCTGTCATTGTAGGCCTTGGGAGAAAAGTATGTCAACTGAAAATCCTCCTGCATTTGTAGATACATGTTTTTTGTGATAACCCGGATATGTTTGGCTCTCCCAGTTAGAGAAGAATTACATTCCCAGCCTGAAATAAAACTTTTTTTTTCACTGTTAGCTACAAGATCCAAGCTGTTTTTTCATCTTTTGTCATCACTAGATAGTGCTTGTGTTTCAGCTTCACACTATCCCATAACAGGTTCAGATCCCATAACAGGTTCAGCCAGTGCATATTTCACATCATCTGCTGATAGTTTTCAGGCGAGGGGATCAGATCTTTTGAAGCTCTTAATGGCTATAAAATGTATCGACCTCAGCAATGAATTCACAGCAATGGGTTTTCATGTCTTTGTTAATGCTAGACCATAGAATGATCTGTGGGATCAAGATCATGGGTAAGTTTGCACAAATGGGTGGCTTAAATTAATCTGGTTTTACTCTACAATTGGATTACAACAAGTTTATGCAAATGGTCATATGGCAGGTAGTAACTTTTTAAGATGGAGTAATTTGATTGCTTACAAACTTATCATCATACCATAAGATATCTTGGTGCAGTATCTCAGTCCATATCTATTCTGGATACCTCAGAGGATCATCATATATTAATAAAGATTTCAGTGAGGTTTCAATGGAAAAAAAGATGTAGAAATGTAGGTACAAAGTCCAGTAGCTATTGAATTGTGCTATTGATTTGTTTCTCAGATGTTGGGTCATGACCACTTAGAGTGCATATGAAGAGGATGGGTTCAAAAGGTAAGTTTACAATGTGTTAGGAAAAGCATGTTTAAGTGACAGTGGTTCAGTATTTTCAGCGCAGGTGATCTGAGGTCCTTTAAATAGCTTTTGTTGCTGGGAGAAGCCCCATTCTTGCAGGATGGGGAAGGATTACACCTGTGAAGGGTGAGGACAGATGTTCTTACTTATCTGCACTAGAAAAACCGAGCTGCTGCAGATACAGAGACATTGCAGGAAATGTCAAAAAGACTACCAAAATAGGGGAAATACAGTGCTAGTCTGAGAGATCCTGAGCACAGCTGGATTTGAGAAGCCTTGTCATAAATGCCAGATATGTCTTTCTGCTTAGCAGATTATTTCTTCCATATGTCCAGAAAAGAAAGAATATAACCACGTCTGGAAATATGTTAACAAATGCCAAAAAGCACTTTACTTGTGATTTTGACACACCTTCATGAAAGATCAGCTCTGGGTCGCCTTATCTCACCCTGCAGGACATTTCTTCCTCATTCCACTTTTTTCTTCTTCCCCTTCCTCAAGTTGGCTGGCTTCTGATTCCAAGAGTTGCTTGTTTTTGTTTTCTTTTTTTTTCTCTTTTCCTTTCTCTTCCCCACCTATACTAACTGCTCCCTTCTCCTCTTTCTCCCTGAAAGACCAGAGAAAAACAGTGCAGAAGAGGTAATGTGATTTAAAGGCACAGAGCCTCATTGAAAGACCCTGGAATTTTTGCTCTGAAATTTTTGAGGATCCCTTGCACTTTCTGCCCTTCGTGCCTCCTGTAAGCGAGAGATGTTTCATATGGCCACACAGGTTGGCTATGTCCCAAGGACAGAACAAGGAGCAAAATGAAGGGTCCTTCAAGATTTCACTTTGGGGCTTGTGGACTGTTCCTGCAGGAGGGATCACAATGGGCAGATTTTAAAGCTACTTTCTGGTGGCTAAGGATTCAGACAGACTCTAAGAGATTTGCATTGCTAGGTATCCTGAGCTTTTACAAGTCTGGAAGTTTTATCTGAGCTAATTCTGCTCTTCTGTTTTCTGGTCAACCTACAACCTGGATCTACAGGTTTTGGAAGCCCTCCCACTGTTAGTGGACTTCCTCAGGAYATATTGTGCATATCTGCAAACACATGGGAGTGTGGCACCCAAAACCCCAGCTGAGAGCTTCTAATATACAGCTGCATCTCACTGTGTGCAAGGGTGCAACCCCTCCAGCTGAAGTTGTGCTCACATTATGTCAGCAAGTGTTGGGCTCTTCTTGGTATTACATTTTTTTTTCCTCCTCAGGGAGCTGCAAAAGGAAACTGCATTGTCATGATGAAAGATGATTTACCATCTGCGTTGCCCCATGAACGATTCGTCCCTATACGTTGCTGAGATTACACCCCTAAAGGGCTGCAGCTCCACAGTGGCAGCTAGCTGCTCTTGCTCAAGGAAAGGGAAGTGTGCAGGCGTTATCATGAGGAGGTGGAGTCATTTGAACAATTAAACAGCACCATCTGCAGGCTCCACGCTCCCCATGGCCTTGCACTAGCCACGGTGAGTGTGCGAATACCGCGCTCCTCCACACAGGAAGACCTTGCCCGGCTGGAGACAGGGTTTAAATGGCAATTAAATGAAAGGGAGCAGAGATAGAGCAGAGGGTGGATGACGTCCTCTCCTGGATGTGGGACAGCACTAAGCTCCCTCACAGCTGGGATACACACCTGGACGTCTGAATATGGTCACGGGATGTGCTGATGAGCATAGGCTGGTGGATGTTTCACTCATGCCTGTATGGGTATTTTATTCCATTCTATTGATTGCCTTTTTCTCACCCTTTTCAATTTACCTCTTTGAATCCAAACAGCTGATGGGTCTAATGTCAGGAGGCGCCTAGGGGAAGGAGGGTTTCTCTTCTTTTAAACCCTGAAGGGTTTAGTCCATTCCTCTGTGGATAAAAATGTCCTGAGAGGCCAGGGCTGTGCAGGTCCAGCCTTTGAATGGTGCTTGTGACAGCACACGCAACATGTATGCTGATCTGCTTTGTCTCCCAGATGGCAAGTCTGGGCAGGGTTGTTGGTGTGCATCGCTGCTGGAGGCTGTGCAAGTAGATATTGGTCTGTGCAGGTGGCGCATAYGGCCTTGGAGTAATAGCCTCAAGGTAGGCCTGGTCAGGGAGGAGTTTGACTAAGACCTCATAGACACAGCACAGTTCAAGACATCATTTTAAAAGAGAAATCTTTCTCTTTGGTTACAGCCACTTACTGGACAACATCAGTAAGAGCTTTGTTAGCTTCCTTTGCCCACCAGTCCAGAGAGTATTGGAGCACCCTGTCGTGCCTTTGCATCAGGGAAGATTGTATGACCTGCCCCTTCCAGGAAAAACTACCATGAGGGAAAGTCTGCCTAGGAGGAAGTGGGAGTCATCTCGTGTCTGTAAATGTGCTCTCTCTAGGACTCGCTTTTCCATTAAAAAGAAAAAAAACAAAAAAAAAACAGTTTTCCTTCACTTCACAAGGGAGACAAAGACAGAGCAAGAGAGAAGGACAGTGAATGAGTGACAAACTGATATTTTAACATTGATAACTTTCCCTTTAAATCACAAACTTCTTTATTCTTAAGCCTGCTGCTGCTGCCACATAAAAATGCCTGCTGAATTCCTGACTACTCTTAAATCATCAGCACTATGTATGAACCTTTGTGAACATTTTTCTGCTGATACTTTTCTTTTATTAATATCTCTGCTGTCTTGTAGGAATCCTACTAAAAGAACCATGACTGTTTTTTTTTCTCTTTCTTTTTGAATGTTGAAGGCCTACCTCTTTCTTTTCAATACGGCATTTTCCTGAAATTCACCTGGGGAATTTCATCTCCAGCCCAGCTGCATCTTTCTGACAGATAGGCAGAATGAAAGCAAGTTTAGTTTGTTCTCCAGGTATAATACCAATACCTAGCAAGAAAAATACCAAAGCCACTAAAACCAAACACTCTTAAAAAGCTGAATGTTAAAGCTGAAAGATATTTTGTGCTCCACAACTTTGTGCCATGTTGTGTTCCCTCACCTCCAGCTTTGCTTCTGACGTGTTCTCTGTTCAGAGCAGCAGTTGTCTTCTCCTGTATTTATGGGTGTGTGTATCTGGGCCCGGACCTCAGCTGGAGTTCACTGTTTTTGCTGGAAGTCTTCTCCAAGTATTCGCAGGAGGGCTGCGACAGCTGGGAGTGGAGTTTCTATCTCATAGGAGCTGGGCCTGTGGCCAACGACACTCCTGCCCACGCTAGTTACTGTTGGTGTGACCTGGGGCTCCCCAAGGGGAAACCCCAGCTACAGAGGTGCCTCTCTCTGCCCTGAGGATAGCTCTGGCACTCTGTGCCAAGATTTCTAACCTTATCTTTGTCTCAGTTGCCCTGGTGACACCACCCTGTGATCAATGCCACAAAAGTCTGGCTCTTCCCGAAAAGGACCTCAATAATGCCTGCTCTGAGGGCTGTATAGGTGGCATGGTGCTGTAGAAGGTTTCATGTTGCCAGGAGAGACAACTGATCATTAGCTGTTGTCTTGGGAGTGCCCTGGGGCTTCAGTAGCTTCCAGGATGTCTCAGCTCCAAAAAGTGTGGTTGCCACCCTTCCAATCAGATCAGTGCCTAAACCAGTAAACCATCCTTCTGTAGCACACTGGGAGCAGTATACTCTGAGATGCATTGTCATCCAAGTCTGTGACCTTCTAAATTTAGACAAATCAGAATTGTTACTGTATATAGTGAAAATATCCCACAGCAAGCTCTGTCTCTGATGACCTTCCTGAATGAAATCTAAATGAAGAYTTTGCAGCAAAAGCCGACAGATAGGTTGCATTCAATATTGGCATTCCAGTTTGGCTCAGGAGGAAAAGAAGTATTAATGCTATTGCACAAGGCTCTGGTGTGACCTTATGCAGGATGTAGGACGCAGCCATTGCCACCGATGTTCAGGTAAGAGGAATTTCAACAGAAAGAGGGATGCCATGCTGGGAAGGCTTAAAAGAGCAGACTGAAAGAGTCTAGTCGGTGTGCCTTTACCACACAAAGAGGAAGAGAGGGGATAGGCTTGCAGTCCATAAATAGAGCAAGGATGGAGAAGAGCTGTTCTCAAAACTAGAGGACAGTGTGGCACAATAATAAAAGTTATTAAATTAGTCTTTAATAAAATGTAGACCGGAAATGATCAGCCCATGTTTCATCATTGGAGCAGTGGGATTTTGGCAGAGCCTTCCAGTCAGAGTGAAGGGGACCAAACCCCTAACTACTCTTAAGATTAGTTCTATTTTATGGAAGGATTTACATGACAGATGCCTCAGGGAGCATGACCACGGCTCAATAATGGGTCTTTTCAAGCCCTGCATTCAGTCATTTCATCAGTGTAAAAGTGCTTCTTACCAAGGATCAGACTAAATACCATACCACTAAAGAGCTGGTGCCCTGATGTGCACGCTGCTGTTCCTTCTCATTAGATGGAAGCTGGCTGACAAGTGTGCAACTGCTGCAGAGTGCCAGTGCTTGCCCATAGCAGGGTGCATATTCCATACCTGAAACACCACTCTCTCATCGTAGGAGCTTTTGGAAGGAAGTCCTGGGAAAGCTAGGGCGCCAGTTCCCAGAGGTTGTTATAGACCTCAGCCAGTCTAGAAGGGGGAAGGGGGAAGCAAGCAGGAGTGGCAGGGAGAGCAGTAAGGGAAGCTGGGAAGTTACTGGTGGCTATGCAGAAGCAGTAGTACCAGTGGCGTTTCCACTCACCTATTCCCAGCAGCCAAAACAGAGATTCCTACTTTTGGATCCAGTGATTTACCACGGACCATTGACCAGCACACTTTGGGACAGGCCACATCCTCATCCAGGCATGGATATTCACTTAACTGCCTGGTCCAAGTGCACTGCTCTTTCTGAGAGCCCTGTGAAGTTGCAGGCAGCCCTCACTGTCAGCTGCCTGTGACTTTTGACCATTAGTGTGGTGGTAGCTAGGTGTGGATTAGTATAGTATGTATAGTCCTGTGGTAACAGTCTCTTCCACAAAGGTTTTTGCAGTCTAAATATACTAGGCAAGAGGGAATAACCTGGATTTTCCTCAGCAGTGCAATTACACTAGGGATTCAGATGCTCCTTAGCTACTATCCAGCAACTCCCACAGAGTTGCCATTCTCCCTTGGGCAGCTGTCTGCCGTTATATAAAGACAGGGATTCCTCCAGCCTAGGTGTGCTCCTTCAGATTGAATTCCCTGGCTGTCACGGTTTTAAGCTTGGCCTGATTCATGGGGAAACATCCTTTGGGAACTGCCAGGGGCTCCATGGAGCTGGAACGGGGGGGAGCGCAGCAGCAAGTGCTGCACAGGCCTGGCAGTTTACCCTCTGCAATAAGTGCTGTTCYTCCCATCTGCTGCCCTCCCACTGAATGCTTCTTGCTGGAGCAAACACAGCTCTATCCACCTGGTTCCCTTACTCATTCATGCTTTTAAATTGTTAATGGAGAAGATTGCAACCACTCTGGGTGGCCCAATGTGGCTGGAGCAAAGACACCTATTTCCTCCTTCTTCCGTCTTAAGATATCTGGACTTCCCTTACTGTGCTGAAAACTTTCAACTCATTTCTCAGGCAGTGCACTTCTGTGAAGACTGTACTGGGAATTAAGGGATGTGTTTCCACTATGCAGTTTGTGTGCTTAAATAAGCCATTTCTGTTTCCTTATTTGTTCATCAGAAATGAGGATTTGACCTATGAGCGTAGTACTGATTATTGCTTGAACTCTACAGCAGATTCTTTCAGTCCATAATGGATTATGTTTTTCTGGATGGAGGGAAACATCCAAGACTTGGATGCCTCTGCTTGTGTACCAGAGTAGGCAGACACAGGCCAGCTCAGGTCCAGAAGCTGGTAGTAATATTAGAACAGAGCTCCCAGCAGGTCTTAATGGCTTTGACATAACTCCACTTTTACTTGTTTTGTTTGGTCTTCCGGAGGAGCCGGCTCAGGCCTAGGCAGTTTGCAGACCACACAAAGACAGCTTCAGTCTGTCTGCATCCATCGGTGCCTATATATAGACCCAGAACAGAAACCTATGGGAACTGAGAGTCTAACACTAATGTCACCAGTCTTCCAGTAATGAATATGTGTTATGGAAAAGTCTCACAGTTGAAACAAACCTTGTTGGTGAATCTAATCAACATTTCTAATCCAAGTCAACAAAGTAAGCTTTGTTTATTAAAAATTTACATAACACTCTATTGGTTTTCCTGTTAGGTTTCTTCACTGCATGCCCTGAATAGCAGAAGAGGAAAAGGTTTACTCCTCAATAAGGGATATTTTGTTGTTTGCAACACCATTAAATGTTGCTGGAAATGTCTGTTGCACATTTTGAAGTAAAAATATCATGACCAGAATGTGACAGAAATGGAAATAGCACTAGGTTACAGGAGGGTTAAACGAAGATGAGAAGATTCTGCAACACACAGTTGCAGAAAAACAACAAACTTTACTTTTAGCTCCAGCATGCAAAATGATTAGAAGTGAAATAGAGCAGAGATTTTTCTAGAATGGACTTCAATTTATGCTGAATATTCTAAAGGCAAAGCTGTGAAATTCAAGCACCTCCAAACTGTATGGTTGGATTCTGCCTTCAAAAATGCCTAATCTCAAATTCTTTTTCTTTTGTAGTTTATGGGCTGTGATGGTGCTTTAGACCTTGCCAAATATAATATTGCAGGAGCGTAGAATTACATGTTCTATGACTTGAAAGACCAAGAAGGCTGAAAATATTAGCATTTATTTCCTGTTGCACCTGAAGGAACACAAGCCTCTGCATTCATGGGGCTAGAACAGGAACAGGGAGGGACTCAAACCCCTAAACCCCTTATGAGTTTTGGAAAAAATTTTARAGGAAACACTATTTCGGTGCTTTGCTTGTTTTTACCACCCTTTGGAATTTCTTATTAACTATGAATGAGATAAAAGAGAAAGGACTGGTGTACTTAAACAGGATCAATTTGCTATAGGTCAGTCTACCCTCCCTTAGTAACTGCCCAGCTGTGGAAAGGTGTAAAGCCAATTACAGCTTCGGGTCTGCACACGCAGAGACCTGGCCCAGCCTGAGCCCCTAGGTGCTCCCTAATGCCTGGGAGATACAGCCCCCAGCTGGGAGTGAAGAGAAAAACTTGTGGATTTTAGCTCCTGCTCCTGTATATCCATTTTACATTAAGTGAAGGAAAAACAGAAGTACTATGGGAGCAGGTACCAACCCTAAGGGCTTTCTCCTCCCACATGCATGCTCTAACCAACTGGGTGCATCGCTACGCCCCGCTGCTCTCAACTTTCTGCATCTTGCCTTCCTTCTTCAGAGTTTCAAAGGGGGAGGTGGAGAACATTGTCCCCTCGTGCCAGCCACAGCCTGTGTGTCCCCTGTGAGTAGGGTGCAGGCACTTGGTAGTTGTGGGGTTGCAGCTCTGTCAGACTGAGGGAGGGCTGAGACCCAGATTTCTTCTCCTTGGGGAACTGTTTCAGCCTCGTGCTCCTCCTCTTCCACTACAGTCCTAAAAAGAGCATGGTGAGCCCTGTTTTGTTTTGTTTTGTGTTTTTTTAATAAAATCTATCTGTGCCTGCCCTAAGGCCTTGCCTAAGCCTGAGCCTTTCAGCAGTCTTCCTTCCCAAGGCTGAGTCCTGGAGAGAAGAAGGCATTTCAGGCACAGGACTGTGCTTAATGTCTCTTTTTCACTACCTCTGCACAGCAGCCTCCTCAGCACAGGAGCTCTTTGAGCTGCTGGTGCAAGGTGCCCATTAGTTCCTGTGAATGCATTTTTCTGGATTGCACTTACAGGGGCCGAGGCATCAAAAAGTGAGATGTAGCAGCTCCTGCTTAGTAGATACATAAGTCTTTAACTGAATCTGGCCCTAAAACTCTTGTTTTGAGCTCTGAAACGCCAGAAGGAATAAAACAACAACCAAAAAATTGTACTGAAAGAGGAATTTTGCAGGCGTAGGAGGAAGGTACTGGAGAAGTCAGGCATCTGAACTGTGTGTGAATAAATATATCATCCCCATTCTTAACCGTATTTGGCATATTTAGATGGCATCAGAATGTCATGTAGTCTTTTTCTTACAGAAGTGAGACAAATAATAGACATGAATATCTACTGGGAATTAGCTAAAGTTAGTCAAGTTGCTTAGTGCACAACAGGAAAGTGCAGTGGGATTTTAATGATAGGGCAATAGAAAAAAAAATGAGGAAAAAGAAATGGATTATTTTACAGTCAAAAACAAAGAAACCAGATAGCAACAGCAGAATGCAGGAAACGAGGGCAAACTACAGTGGCAGATTTTAGAAAGACTAAAAAAGGTGATGTTGATAAATCAATTGTTGTAAGACATAGATGCATTAGAGAAGGGAAGACAGTCACTCTCCTGTCACCTACTATGTTGTGAGTCACAGAAAGGAGTGTAGTATATCAGGTCTAAATTCACAGAGGTATTTAAACTTATAACTACTATTTGGCCAGCTTTGATTTTAATGGATTTAGGGCCCTTTGCAGGAGACTGAAAGCTAGTGACTTTTGTGGATGTAGCCAAAGGCCAAGCTATGCAATCCATGTACTATGAGAAAATACAAAAACAACTATGCACTGTATATATGTGTGAAGAAAGAAGAAATGCTTCACRTATACAATGTGTGAGCCTGAAACCACACTGAAAACATGTAGTTTTAAGAACTTTCTGGAGAAAATCAGAGATGAAATTCAAGTTCCATTGTCTAAGGTGCAGTTTTCGAAGAGGTCACAGAGGTATCAGTTCACATTTGACAGCTTTGCTTACAAACCTCTCTGGTGTCCATGTTGTTGTACACTATCCCCTTTGCCTGCAGACCAAGACAAAAGATTCAACAAGGGGAGATGGATTTTTTTTGTCAGCATGGACACACAGGTGGTTCTGGTGTGAATAACAACATCTTTTCATTGCATGCAAAGACTCAGGTACAAAAATTCATTAGAAGTGCAAAATGAAAGTGTGCAGTTGAAAGGTTTCTGCTTGAAGTGGCATGGGAAATGAGCTTGGCCCATACAGAGAGATACACCACTTTGGGAAAAGAAGTCAGTAATGGACAGATCCCACTGTGTGTTTCTAGCTGACCTCTGAAGAAACACTTGAGATGGCAATGAAGGACAGAAAGCATGATAAAGATACCAGGATCTGAGAGACATTGTCTGAAAGTGGGCGAAACAGCAGCCACTTTTGGAAAGCGACTCTGTATTAGGCAAGAATGACTGCCTCTGTGACCAAAAGAAAAAAAAAATTCTATCAGGGGACAGCTTGAATCCCACCTTGAAAAGGCTGCTTTTCATCAGCTGCTACTGGTGATGCAAATATCAGACTCACAGGAAGAACAAGACTGGGGAGAGGGCTGCAGCTGACCTTCCTAGGAGTCCTGTCAATACTGAAAGCAAAGAAAGAACAAGCAAGATTTTTTAAAACAAACTTTTGGCTGAAAAAATATTAGATTCATGTGAAGTGAGGCTTCTCTGAAAGAAGAGCTGGTATAGATTGGACAGATTCCAGTCAATCCATAAGGGAAACAACCTTCTGCTAGCAGGATTAGAGGGAAAGGCTTTAAAATGAAGAAAAGTGAGGAAAATGTATCCTAGAAAGACAAAGGGAAAAGGAAGATAAATACCAGAGTTAATGTTACATACAGCACAACAGAAGGAAAGGAAATTGGCTCCTGAAAAAAAAGGGGTTGTTCCAGGTCTTGGCTGTCCTCAGGGACAAGGTGACTCAGAGAATCCAGATAAGCAGGTTACTGGGTAAAGTCAAGCCCTTTAGGTCCAAGCCTGTGGTTCAGACATCTCTTAGGCTGGTATTGACCCAGCTGGGATGGTTTTCCATCATGTCAGCATAGTTTGGAAATGATTCTTATAAATATCTCGTCTATTATGACCGAGGTTAACCGGCTTACTTGCTTGCTGTTCTCAGTAAAGAATTCAGGGACTGGGAGTTACAGATGACTCTTTTATATCTAGGGTAAAAGACACTCCCTGGTCAGAGCTCTGGCACGCTGTTAGGTTCATGTTGAGAGCTCGAACTTCTGCAGCTGCGTCTGTGGACCGAGGACTTCAGTGCTTTATCTTGGAAAATTTTGCTTTCAGCAGAGTTGCTGAAAATCTATGTTTCTCAAATATGGCATTCTGTTGTACAAACATTTTTTTGAGGTGCAGAGGTCTGCCTTACACCAGGGAGACTGTAAAAATACCTCATGGAAGCAGTAAATCATAGAAATTCAGACTAGACCAAAAAAAAAAAAAAATCCCAACTAGATCTCCAGCTCCCATTAGTTCCTCAAAGCTGGGCTCCTCCTGCATTATTAGAGCTGTTGCTTGTTGGTGGTCCTCAGAAGACAAGCTCTTGCCCATTCAATGTGGGGCATTTCCTGGCCTGTTTTCTGAGCCTGGAATCAGTCCTGATACTGTTCAACACTGCAATGTGTTTGAGATGTTGATCAAAGCACAAATTGGTCTCATTTACACAGTCAAATGAGGTATATTTAACTAGCATGAGATCTTTCATGGTTAACCATGTTTCATAATGAGAGCGCTGTACTGGAGGCAGGTCCCAGAGCAGGTATACCAAACTTGGTTTGTTCTGGCAATGCTGTCGACATTGGTATGCAGAGGAGGAACCATTAAAAAATCTGGGCAGTGTAAGCATAGTGCTTAGAAGCTGTTTCTGTAGCACTCATGGTACATTTAGCCCAATTTGGGAAGCAGTGCACTAAAGGAATGTGAAACAAAACTCTGTGCGCGGCTAAGTCATGAACAGTTAATACAGATGGACAGAGAATGGTAATTCTGTTTCACAGAGGAGTTTGAAATTTGCTTTTGTTCACATTTGGAATGAACACTGAACATCCTGCAATTCTCCACACACTGTTACAAGGAGATCAGGTTCTGGCTGGGCTGAGTGGCAAGCTGTTTGGGAAAAATAGACCCTGATGATCCTGCTGCCAGGAAACTGCAGGAATTCAGACTGTGAAGACTGTCAACTTTCTTTTTGCCTGGCTGCTTAAACATAAAAGAACCCCACAAAAATGGTCTTTCTAGCCCATATCCTACCTTTTCAGTGATCCATACCAGATGCCTAGGGAAAGGATGAGATGAAGCCAAATGTAGTCACACTTCCTCAGGTACCCTCCCAGCCTCCAGTAATCTAAGAATCAGGAACTTTTGGAGTCAGAAGTGACATTTTTGTTTTGAGTAGTCCTCAGTGTATTTGTCCTGATGGTTTTTGAATCATGTGAATGTTTAGCACCCACTGCATCCTGCGGTAAGGATTTCTGCAGTGGAATTGCAGCTTGCGTGAAGAACCATTTCCCCTCACTTGTTTTGAACCTGATCCTGGCTGCCATATTGGAGCAGCAACTCTGCTGAAGGGAGAGGAGAAAATGTTCTGGTATCTCATATGTGTGCTGAAAGGGGCTGTCCTCAGACTCCTGTTTATGTCTCTCTCCTTCTGTTTAGGTAGTTCAGGCAGGGAAAGGGAAGGGAAGGGAAGGGAAGGGAAGGGAAGGCAAGGGAAGGCAAGGCAAGGCAAGGCAAGGCAAGGCAAGGGAAGGCAAGGCAAGGCAAGGCAAGGCAAGGCATCTATAAAAATTCTACATTAAAAGTATTCAAACAACTACTTACATAAACATATCATGTTGGCATTATAAATGGTACATTAAAGAGTCAATAAGAATCTTTCCATTGACTTTTCATTATTTTTGATCAGGTCACTAATCAATTTCTTTACCACTGGAATCTACATCAAAGGTTTCTTTACCCTGAATGTAAACTTGAGCCCTTTGGTTGATGCACGGATGGAACACCAAAGGCGAAACACTGAGGGAGTCTGGGTCAAATCCTGACTCCACTGGAAGCATGGAGAATAGCTGGAAAAATGGCCGCAACTGGACCTGGTGCAGAGGCGGAAGGCCAAGAGCCCACCTCTTCCCTGTCACTTTTAACAGGAGGTCACTGCTATTGCTTGGAGGCATACCAAAATCACAGGCTGTCCTTCCAAAATAATGGGACTGGCTCACTAAATTTTTAAAAATGATTTTTGGTCTGTTGGGACTTTTTAACAAGTAAGTTATTTGCTTGTTTCACATTGTCAAGCTTTTATCTGCAATTCCAAGGCCTAGAAATCGATGCCCTGTCCAAACAGTGCCTCAGAGTCTCTACTTCACTCTTGGCTCTGGCAAGCTGGACCTTAAGATAAGCAGGGAATATTTTAATGTTTATGATAAAGCTGGATTTTATCTCAGCCATGTTCTATGTGTGCTCCGAAGGAGCAGACTGTGCTTTCCCTCCAGCACATGGTCCAGGATTGTTGCTGGTTGTCCTCTGAACTCCCTGCAGCCAGGTCTGTGTCATGAAGCAGCTACATTTTGAAATGTCTTGGATCACCAAGGCTTAGAAACCTGCTGGAGTGCACCACAACACCCTTCATCGCTGCCTACTCGGGCTCCCTGCCTGCCACGCGGGGCTGTGCCCGGGGAGCTCCCATGGTACTGGGCTGCCAAGAAGTGACYAGGACACGGCTGAGGCATCAGCTGTGGAGGGGAGGTGCCAGTTGCCCATAGAGGTCAGACATGTGGATGCCTGTTCATGCAACACGCGGAATCTGGCTTTTGGGCAGAGGGTGTGCCTGACTCCAGAACAATGAGACTTAACCAACAGATCTCTAAAAATGATATGTTACAGCTATTTCTAATCCTCATTGTGTTCTTTTGAGAAAAATGATGAAGCAATTGTAACCACATGGACAATGAGCCAGCATCTTGCTGCAAAGTCCCATTACAAATCAGTGATCTGGATCCGAAACAGCAGGTATGTGCCAAAACCTTCACCAAGAGCACAAACAGAATATTAGAACGAATACTCTACCGCATTATCTTACCTCTTCACAACTGTTCCATATTTCTAAAATGGATATTCTAAAATGGCTGGGTATGGAAAATTTAAAAAGTTTGATTGTAGGAACAGCTCTGCTGAATGAAGAGAGAAGTTACCGAACTGCTTGTTAGTTGCTATTTTTTTGGCTGAAGTGGATGTAAAAGTTAATCTGCAGCAAAAGGTCTCACAGCGGGAGTAGGTTTGTGAAAATCACTTGTACCAATTAATTACTGAAATTCTTTTTACAACATATTTTTTCTGCTCTAAGTGAAGGAAGAAAAACATAGTCTCTACATCCATCATGGAATCATACATCTTTGGGAATGTGCAGTTAGTTGGGGTTTTTTTTAAATAAAATCATAGCTTCAACTCACTGCTGCAAAATAAAACAAATATAATAAAGAAAACAGCAATAAAGGAAAGGGCATGCTAGACAATGAAATGGAGAGTTTGCTAATAACTCTAAGGATCTATTATCAGGAGAACCATGTCAATAAAATAGTTCATTAGTTTACCTCTGAATTGATCAGGAAATCTGGATTAAATAAGAATTTCTTATCTAAGATACAAAATTCATAAATCAACACAATTGACTAAAGTATGCTGTCTTTATTGGCAAAGAGAAAAGGTGTCAGATGTTATCTCTAAATATGTACATTGGACAATGCACATCTCTCTTTTGAGATTAATTATTTTTCTGGGTGATGGCTGCTGTCCTTTTGAAAAGGCCAAATGGTTACACACACTGATTCAGCAGAGTTCATTAATGTACTGCTCTCATCCTTTTCCTTGTCAGCTTCTCCCCCATCATCGTTCTCTTTAAATGGAATGATACTCCAATGAATGTACCCTCTGTGTGTTATAGTATGCATCTGTAATTTGAGTACATAGCCTGAGGGAATATCCTGGTGGGCTGCAAAGCTCTGCCATACTTGCCTTTTGATTAATGTTTCAGTAGTGTTGGCTTAGGATATAAATATGAAAGCATAGCTCATTATTAGTTGTGAAGCAGGAGAGAGAATATTTTCAAGGATGGTTTCAGAAATTTAAAAAGGGGAAGATTTGCTTTGCTTTGTGTTGGTCTTGGACATGGAAACCAAAGAAGCTACTGTTTTTTTGGTGAAATAGAATTTCTAGAAAAGATGGTGTAGTTACAATAACTCTTCCAGGTAGGCTGAAAGGCAGCTGGAAACCCGGGAGGTCCCAATCGGCAGGCATGCAGGCATGTTGCTCATCTGGGAATCTTGGGTTCCTACCACCTTTCCAGCCTGCAAAGCAAGCAGAAGACCATGAAACGAGCAAATAAGCCAGCAGGAATCAGCCCTGCACTTGGCAGCGGTACTCTGAATCCTGCTGGGCGAGACTTGCTCCAGCAGAGTCCTGCTGGATGTCTTTTGGGGCTCAGCCACTTCCCTAAAATCCCATTCTACTGAGGAACCTGCAGATGGAAAACAGGCTTGAGCTCAGGCTTCAGTCACCTTCCTCATATATCTCAGAGCATGTATTCTGCATTTCAGCTTTAACCAATTCCCCTGACTCCCCTCTCCTGCAACGGCACAGCCTAGAACACTGTCTACTACTGTACTCTGCAACATGGGCATTGCAACACAGCTTCCCCTTTTCTCTTTGCCCACCTCCCTTCCTATGAGAGCTGGATTTCTTCCTTGTATACATGCTTTTGGCTGTTAAAGATCCTCATTTACTCCCTGCTCACAGAAAGGAGTCTAGGTTTCTTTCAGCTCAGTGAGATCAGTCCCAAGCTGCTCTTCAGACAGAGCAGGAATAATGCAGCTGAGGAAGCATATATTAGAGACACATTAGTGACATCATATAAAATAAATCAGTTCTGGAAAGGATGGTTTGCTGTATGTATTACAAAAATTATAGGGAGTGTGTCTGAGATTTCAAGATAAAGTAATCTGAAAAGAAATCATCAATACATGATTTAATAGTGACTTCTCACCTAAAACCCTATAAATAGAAATATCAAAAGGGGAATGGCAACAGGAGGTGGTGGAGCTAGTGAAGTAATTTATAGAAGCTCAAGGATCAGCAGTGCTGTGCAAAGGTGAAGACTGTTCAGCAAAGCCCTTAAGTAATACTTGTTGGCACTACTGAAGACTATGGGATCAGAAAATGTCAGTGAGATTATAAAAGAAATGCTTAACCATTTTCCTAAAGAGAAGAGAATGCTCAAGGTTAAACATATGCCTACAAGGTTTTGCTCAGCTGAGACTGTAAAATTCTCTCCCAAATGGTTCCCTCTCCAAGGCCCATAAAGATTACAGATTGAGTGAGTATTCAGCAGTTCCTTTTTATGGCTTAATTCAGGCTAAACTTCAAAGGCTGATCCTTTATGATGACACATGGACCTCTAGAGAGCCTTGCTTGTTTACATCAGATGAAACAGCAGTGACTACACCTTTGTACTTTTTTTTGTCACCCCTTTTAACTTATTAAAACAAATCCCCATCTCTTCCCTACCAGGAAGATCCTTAAACCCATGGCCTATTAAAAAAGGGGCAGTTAATTATTGGTGACCTTTCAATGTCTTGCTGAGTTCTTAGCTTGGCCGTTGTCTCTGAGTATTGTCTATACAGTGCCAAACAGAATCTCAGTATTTTAACGAAATAATAAAAAGAGATTGTCAAGAATACCAGCAACAGCAAACCATGACAGTGAAATCGTCATGAGTACTGACAGTTTTCCTTATAGTCTCAGAGCAGAGATACTTCAGCTAGAGAATGATCCTGCTTCCATGGAAATTAGTGACAAACCCACAGGCAGTTGCTAGTGTGGTTTATGGAAACAAGATCCTACTTCTTTGAGTGAGTGAAGAGCACTGTCGTCAAGGGTACCTTTGAGAGCAGAAAAGGATGATTCACAGCGCATATCTGCTGGCAAATCTCTACCAAGAAAGGAGGTAAATTCCATTTTTAGTGATTTTTTGATGTCTGTTGCCAGAAGTAGTGAGTGGGGAAATATTTGTCTGACCTCCTTTTGTTAAACATTCTCAACGGTGTTACTCCTTAGTTGCTATGTGGACAAAATCAGTATGTGGTGTGTCACTCATCCATTGAGGTGAGGCTGTGGAAACTTCCTGTTTTAGATAGGAGAGGCTGTCCAAAACGGAAACCAGACTGAAAGATTCATATATGGTGGAGCACTGCAAATCCACCTTTGTTAGGAAATCTTTGTTAATTAACACTCCCTTCCTACTCTTTTGTTGTGTGTGTGTGTGAGTGTGATTGAGTGTGATGCTTCTCTTGAAAGTCCTTTCAAGGGACAGCAGCAGAGTGACCAGGATTAACTGATATGTATGATAATTTATGGAAGGTGATTCTCAAAGGAGAGAAGAATAAGATCACACAATGTCTTGCTCCAAAACCTGTACTCTGTGTAGAGGTTTGGTTCTGAAATGTATTTTTCTTATGCCTAATTGAAAGAAACATTCTGTTAATTTCTGTTAGTAGATGAAGATGCTTGAATAATGTCAAGAATTACCAGGGGAAAAGATAGCTACAATAGCTCAGTAAGGCTCGTATTCATCAGAAATGTGGATTACAAAAATATTTAATCTTTTGGCTCTCTTACGTTAAGATTTGTTTTACATTCTTTGCCAGTCCATATATTTTTTTAGTTCGGAAAATATGTCTTTGCGGGAGAATATCTCTACATTTTTAGGAGATGTACCTTCTGTTGCTGAGGAAAAAAAGCAGCAATTTTCTTCACTTTCCTAATAATTTTGAGAACAGAAACATCACTGAAAGCAGCACATTGTGTCGACTTACAAGTTTACTCAAAGGTTTATTTTTGTTTAAAAAGCAAATAAGTTGTTCAAGTAACTTTAACAGAGATTCTTTTTCCAAAAATCTTATTTTTCCAGAAAAGCTGATCAATGCCATCATATCTATAAACAAAATGAGGCCTCTCAAAAGCCTTTTTAGGCTTTTGAGATTCATTAGACACAATTACCTAACAGCAGTACTGAAATGCTGTGAGTTAATGCTAAAGCAGATAACCTGAAAGGCATAAAAGGAGAAAAATAAAAGCAAAGGTAAAATACATTAGAAATTAAAAAGCACAGCTCTAGGGAGGGGATTGCAGATTTGCACTGACTTGAGCTCCAGGATACACCCCTTACAGGCTTCCCCCTCTGACAGGATTACAGGCCACAGGAAAGGGGAAAAGTGATAGATCTTGTAACTTGACTCCGGTAGGGCTTTTGGTAATCACTGGACTTTCTCACATGCAGTGTAGAGCCTGCAGGCCAGATCATTTATCCTGGCCTGTAGTCTGCGGCTGCAGATATAAGTTGTAGGATTGCTGTGGCAGCGGGCTCCTGATGTCCACCTTCACCAGAGCCCTTGGAGAGGAGAATGGTCATAGATGGAGGGCATGGGCACATGCACTGAGAGTCACCTGACGGATTTAAGTCCAGTGAYGTGATGGCAAGGGGACAGTAGTTTATGTTTTCTGAAGGTAAAAATCACACTCAGGTGATCTAAACCCAGGCAAATTCCTTCCATTAGCCTATAATCAAAAGAAAGAAGCCTCTATTGTTAATTAACAAGCTTCCATAATCAAAAGAAAGAAAGACATCTGTGGAAGGATTCACTGGTCATAAGGTGCTGTATACAGTAGGTTAGATGAATAATTCTCTGAAAATGCCTACATTTCAGAGGGAGTCTTGATGTGACTATCTAAGATTTGAATCTTTAACTTTTAGACATGAAAGGTAGATTAGATGAATCTTACCCTGTAGATCTCCATGGGAGGCCTTGTAGTCTGCCATTGCTATTAAGTGAAAGGAAAATATGGTCTAGATGAGCTACCATACACTGAGTGCAAAACAGGCCTGAAAACTGAAGTCAGAGAGTAGTGAGCAGTGACTCACTGTCAGAGGGGAAGCAYGTGTCCCCAGTGTCCTGGATGGGGTCTGCCCTGGAACTGATTCTAAGTAATATTTCCCATAAGTTTTAAAAGATGTGAGATAAAGAAAGTATGCCTATCAAACTGACAGACAGCATCACACCAGAGGATTGCAGGGGGTAGGGAAGAGGGAAGAGGAAATTTGAATTATAATTCAAAGTGTTCTCGACAAACTGAACAATTGAACAAATTGGTCTGAAATAAATGGGATGCTAGTCAGTACAGAAAGGTGAAAAGTTCTGCACTTGAAAAGGAATAATCAACTGACTGCCAAAATAGAAGACAAAGTACAGCTGGTTACAGAAAAGGAAATGAGATTTCAGTGAAATGCTACCTGAACGTGATTCTTACTGATATTACACTGTTGTAGAAAATGCAAACATTCTTCTGGGTATATAAATAGGCATGTTAGATGTAAAACAAGCAAGGTAATTTTTCCTTTATTCCAATCAGAAGAATTGTCTCAGAAAGCAGAATGTATCCAGTTTTTGTATGCCTTTTCAAGAAAAGTAGATAAAAATTAAGAAGGACTCGGAGGAAGACAAGCATGATCAGGTCAAACAACTGATAAATGTGACCTGTGAAGAAAGGTTGATGGAACCTGAATGTTTTTCAGTCTAGCAAAGACTGAATGGAGATATCAAAACAGCCTCCAACCATGTGAATGTAGCTGCAAAAAAGGAAGGAAATAACTGTGGACCAGACAAAAAAAACAATAGGATTAATCACCAGGAAGGGAGATGGATTTTAGAAAAAAATCTAAGTATTCTAATAGCTAAGCCAAAAAGTAGTTTTTTTAGGGAGGTATGGAATTTTAAAATATAAGTTAGATAAAAATCTGTCAAGAATGGTATGAGATCTCAGCATAAAATTATGACAGAGTTAGTATTAAAGTTAAGTTGATGAGTGAGAGAATGAAAAAGCCCAGAGCAGAAGCTAGTGTGTGCTGCAAAGAGGTTGCCAAAGGAAAGTGAGGCTGCAAAGAGAAGTGGGCTTTCAGACATATTTTCCTGGGTCAGTGGCTGGGAGTCTTTGTCAAAGGTTCACCCTAAAATTACAGTAAGGGTTACAGTTGAGGGAAAGAGAAGTCTTGGAGTTGTGTTTTTGGGGAGACTGGAAAGAATGAATGAAATGGTCAAATGAAAGAGTAAGCAGGAATGAGAACCAGGCCATCAGACATTTTTATTCTGGGTGATGGCTGCTGGGTCTTATCAAAGGTTAGGCTGAAAGTTATATTTCAGGGTTAAGTTTTGGTTTAGGGTTGAGGGAAAGAGAAAGCATGGAGCTGCAGTATGAGTGGGCCGGTAAGGGGCTCCTAAAGGAGAGTGGGGGCTCTAAACAGAATGGGGCTGTGGGATATTTTTCCTCTGGGCAGTGGATGAGAGAGGCTTTTCCATGTTTAAGTCTAAAATAATATTTAGGGTTAGGCTTAGRGTTAGGGCTGATAGAAAGAGAAAGCTGCAGTAGGCATGTATCTGCAAAGGGGCTGCCAAAGGCAAGTGGGAGCTGCAAACAGACCTGGGCAATGGCTGGGGGGGCTGTGCAGAGTTTAAGCCCAAAATTGCAGTAAGGGTTAGGTTTAGGGTTGAGAGAAAGAGAAAGCCTGGAGCCAGAGTCAGAGTGGGGCTGGAAAGGGCCTGCCAAGGAAAACTGGGTGCTTCAGAGAAAATTGGGCTGAGGGACATTTTTCCTCTGGGCAATGTCTGGGCCACTTCTTCAAGCTTAAGCCTAAAGTTACATTCAGGGTTAGGGTTTGAGGGAAAGAGAAAGCCATGAGATGCAGTTGGAGAGGGACTAGAAAGAGGCTGCCAAAGGAAGGTGGGAGCTGCAAGCAGAAGTAGGTAATGGGATAATTTTTGTCTAGACAATGTGTGGGATGGGAGTGCARATTATAAGCCTGAAATTACAGTTAGAATTAGGGTTGGAGATGGGGCAAAGAGAAAGCCTAGAGTTGCAGCTGAAATGGGGCTGGAAAGGGGCAAAGGAAAGTTGGGGCTTTCTCTTCCTTTCAACCCTAACCTATTCCTTACTCTACCGATAACCCCACGTGCAGTTTTAGGCAGGACCTTTGACAATGTCCCCCAGCAATTGTCTAAATGTGAAATGTCTCAGAGCCCATTTGTCTTTGCAGCCCCTACTTTCCTTCAGCAGCCCCTTTCCATCCCCACACCAGCTACAGTTACAGGCTTTCTCTTTCTTGCTGCCCTAACCCTAACCCTAGCCATAACTAAAGTTTTTGGCTCAGTCATTGAGAAAGACCCATTAGACACTGACCAGACAAGAAACGTCTCACAGTCCAGTGCCCTGTGCAGCCCTCGCTTGCCTTTGGCAGTCCCTATACAGTCCCATGCCAAGTGCAGCTCCAAGGTGTTTCTTTCCCTCAACCCTAACCATAGTCTTACTTCAGGCTTCACCTAGTACACCCCAGCCATTGTCCATATGAAAAATTTCTCACATCCAACTTTTCTTTGTAGCCTGCTCTTTTTTTTGGCTCTCTTTCTTTTGGCTGACCCTTTCCAGCCCCACTCCCTCTGCAGCTCTGGTTTTCTTTTTCAACCCTAACAGCAACCCCAACAGTAATTTATGGCTTTTCTTTCAACAAGAATCTTCCTTGCCATTGCCCAAAAGAATATTTCTCACAGCCCAGTTTTCTTTCTAACTCCCACTTTCCTTTGGCAGGCCCCTATACAGCCCCACTTCAGCAGCAGCTCCAGGCTTTCTTTTTCTCTCAACCCTAATCCTAACACTAACTAATTTTTTTAGCTATGCCTTTGACAAGGCCCTCAGCCACTGCCCAGATGAAAAATTTCTCACAGTCCAGGTCTCTTGGCACCCTGCAGTTAGCTTTTTCAGACTCTTTCCAGCCCGAGTCCAAGCGCACCTTTATGCTTTTTCTCGGCCACCCTCTCTCAAACCTTATCTCTAAATAATTTCAAGATTAGAAAGGTTCAGTTTGACATTATGATTAGGCTTATGGTTAGCACTAGTGTTAAGAAACAGAGAACACTCAAAGCTGCAGCTGGAGTGGGGCTGCAAGTGGACCTCTAAAATACAGTATTGACTGCAATGAGAACTGGGCGGAGACWTTTTTCGTCTGGGTAAAGTCTGAAATTAGCATTCAGGGATAAGTTTAGGGTTGAGAGCTACAGAACTAGATGACTTTTCCTGGCCCTTCCCAACAATGACTTTATGTTCCTTTACATTCAAGGAACTCAAGTTAAAATTAGCCAGTCATTTTTTAATGTTGCTTAAAAAGTGCAATGGGAGATTTTCATCTCTAGGTCCAAGGCTCTGTCTAAATTTGTGGGGTTTACCAGTATTCAGGATATTGAAATACTCCCAGTGTAGACATAACTGTACTGACAAATGTGTGCTTTGTACCAGCAACACTTCTCCCCAAGTAAAATGATTAGAACCAGCAAAAGTGTAGTTTTGGCATGCTGGGGTGAAGTCATGTGCCTGACTTCAAACACCCAATGTGGGATTCATCTCTTCTAACTCCAGATGTCTGCTGTCTTGAGGTCCATATCTGATCTTGTTCCCAAGCTCTTTCTATAGTCTCTGGAGAGAAATAAGCTTTCTCAGGATGAGAGTTACCTGGCTTTCTTAGATATCTATGTTAGTTAATGGAGTGTAAAAGGAATCTAGAAACCTAACATGTGTCTAGATGCCCACATTGCATTATTCAGTTCAATCTCATCACTAATGTCAGCACCTGGGTCAGCTGTCTCATCTTTCATGACTTTTTATATGGTTCATGGAAAAAGATAAGTTGTTCCAATGGTGCAACTTATTTGTTCTGCAAGTTAGAACACTTAATTTGGGTCTAAAGCCTGCYGAGGTCCATCTGAATGGTGGTACAGCCCTCTGGTCTGTATCACTCCTCTCAGTTTTGTATCAACTGCAAAATTCCTGAAGGTGCACTCTGTCCCATAGTCAAGATCATTAATGAAGATACTACACAGTATTGGCCCCAGTATTGACCGTTAGGGGACACCATTGTTGACTGGCCTCCAGCTGGACTGATCACAACCCTTTGAACCCAGTAGTTCATCCAGTTTTTAATCAACCTCACTGTCCACTTGACTAGTCTGTACTTCATCAGTTTATCTACAAGTATGTTATGGTAGACAGTATTAAAAGCCCTACTAAAGTCAAGATAAACATCATCTACTGTTCTCCCCTTGTCCACCGAGCCAGTCTTCTCATTGTAGAAGACTATTAAGTTGGGAAAACATGATTTCCCTTTCATAAATCCATGCTGACTACTCCCAGTCATCCTCTTGTCCTTCATATATTTAAAAATGGTTTCCAGGAGAATTTGCTCCATCACCTTCCCAGGGATTGAGGTGAGGCTGACTGACCTGTAGTTCCCTCGATCCTCTTTGCCCTTCTGGAAGATATGAGTGACATTTGCTCTCTTCCAGTCCTCAGGAACCTCCCCTGATTGCTGTGACCTTTAAAAGATGATTGACAGTGGCCTCGCAAAGACATCGGCCAGCTCCCTCAGCACTTGTAGATGCATCTCATCAGGGCCCGTGAACTTGTGTGTGTCCAGATTGTTTAAATGTTCCTTAACCTGATTGTCCTCCACTGAGGGTAAGTCTTCCTTGCTCCAGACTTTCCCACTGGTCTCAGGTATATGGGATTTCTGAATCTGGTCTTACCAGTAAACACTGAGGCAAAGAAGGCACCAAACACCTTGGCCTTCTCCATGTCCTTTTTGACCAGGTCCCCAACGCCATTCAGCAGAGGGCCCACATTTTCCCTGGTCTTCCTTTTGCTGCTGATATACCCATAGAAGCCTTTTTTGTTGCCCTTCACATCCCTCATCAGATTCAATTCCAGGTGGGCATTGGCTTTCTGAACCCCATCCCTGCACGCTCAGACACTGCGTATTCCTCCTGGATCCTCTGATCCTGCTTCCGCCTCCTGTACACTTCCTTTTTATGTCTGAGTTTGTCAGAAGCTCCTTGTTCATATACGCAGGCCTCCTGCAAACTTTGCTTGTTTTTCTGCTCGCTGGGATGGAGGAGGTGATCCTTGAAAATCAGTCAAGACTATCCGAGGGAATCTGATACAAGAATCAGATTAAATTTAACTGAAACCCTCAAGGAGTATTCCCAGTGCAACATGTTTGCAGCCTCAGAGGACCTTGTCTCCTGTAAACCTTGATGCTTAAATCCTTTGTCAGACATGAAATTAAGCTCATTTTACCTTTATTTATTTTGTGCAGAAAGAGGAAACAATGATTTGCTTTTGGACAAGGCATTTACTGTGTTTAGTTATTAATGCCTTTTCTACCAAGATGGTCCTCCTCAATTCTAGTAACTTTGGGCCACCAGTGGAGCTACATCAATATGAACCTGGTGGTAGCTGAGTAAAACAACAGTGTGCATTGATGGGGTCATCCTTGCTTGGAACCGAGACACTGCAGCAGTGGAAATCAGGGTTTCCCACTGATAAAATCCTCAGGAGGACAAAGTGTGATTCCCTTGTTCAAAGAATATATTTGTTTTTCTAGATCTGTGTCATGACCAAATAGCAATCCAAGGCAAGAAACATCGGGAATGAGAGTTAAATATGATTAGGAATGGACTGAGGACTAAGCTTTAGGTGTGTTGAGCTCAACTTGTCACTGTGCATGTCTGTCTCTGTTATCTACCTTGGCAGTTTCTCTCCACTGACTATGTACAATGTGGCTGTTAACTTTACCCAAATGATTCCCACCTTAGCCCTATTAGACCTAATCATAAGAACCAGTATCTTATTAAAAATTTCCGTCCTGGATAGACTTTCTTCCGGTGCCTTCGCTATCCAGTCAAACAGAGAGATCAAGAAAAAACTAAAGGACTAATATTTCTTTTTTTAAGACATTTTAAAACAAGCCTATTTTTGGCAGTTTTAAAATGAATTATATGAATCATCTACTGAGTTTGTTGTGAAAGCATGTTCTCCTTTCTTTGACCTACGCTTGCCTGAAAACTCAGGATACAATGAGAAAGCATGGAAAAATGTAATTTTTCTTTGGGTGTTTTATAAAGTCCTTTAAAAAGAATGCTTGTTGCAGGGAACAAACCTTGGTGCCGGCGCAAAGTATGAGCAGCTAGTGCAATTTAAATTAGCATTGCAATTGCTTATGGCTACTGGAATGTTTGAGGATCGCTGTTTGGTTCACCTGTYCTGACATCACACCTGACCTGCCCAAGCCAGCACACTGGGATTATAAGGTTTCATGGGAACTGGGCACTGTGGTAAGCAACAATTTGCTGCACACAGCATTGCAGCTGTCTGCCTTCCTCATCTTTGCTTTAACGTAGCAAAGTTGCATATCTTCCAGTTTGGCCAAGGAGGCTTGGAGGTTACCTCACACACCCCAGAGTTGTTCCTCCTGATGTGACATTATTACTTTTACAAAATGCTACCTGACTTTTTACAGCCTTGATGATGTATGACTGAGAACCATTAGCTTCCAACAAGGCCTTGGAGATAGGCAGGATCCTTGAGGTGCTTTCTAACCAAAGAAGTGCTACAGAATATGACAGGACTGAAATTCTCCACAGCACATTTTAGTCCCTGCTTTTTTGAAGGGGGAGACAAGGGTGGGTTACAAATATGAAAATGTAAGAATATGTTGGGGCAGATTTCCAGTCCTGCCTGGTCCATGTATTCATCTTTTCCAAACGAATGTGAATGTGACCCTGTGAATATTGAGGACAGAGCTCATGAAGAGTGATAAGAGATGGCACTTGACAGTAACAGATGGACTGAAGAAAGGTTGGAGGCATTGCTCTGGGAGGGAGCAACTGGCCATGAACTGCACTGTGGCTTACAAGTCCTGTTTTTCTTTGAGGTTGTTGATCTCTGGCTCTCCATTGCTGGGTGCAGCTGCACAGCAGGTTGGAGGGCTGACGAGTGAAGTGCCACCCTCCCGCCTCTCGGATGGGGATGCACGCTGCGCTGGGCAGCACTACTGGGGACCCACAACCCCCTCTTTGCCATCCCATCCCGCAGTAAGTCCAGCTGCACGTTGTTTTGGATTTGCATTTTTCAGTTGCATGCACTTTGAACAGGGACTGTTTTCTATTCTCAGTAGACTGCCAGACTCAGTGGAGCCTCAGGCCTGGTCTGGATACTACCTAGGTAGAAATATTTATGACTGTTACCCCAGAATACGAAGCTTTGTTGGTGATAGTCTATCACAYCAGAATGAAAATTTTCTTTATCTACAGATAATATTTTACAGAGTTATTGTACACAAAAGGTTGCTAATTTGTTTATAAATGCACACTCCTTTTAATGTATTTATAAATAGGCATCAATTCTTTCAGCAGAGGTCTGAAAGTGCAGGCTGTTCCTGCCATTTGTTAATTTTGAATGATGAGAACATGTGCAGTAATGTCATGCTTGCTTTAAGAACTTCCATCTCTTTTTCCATTTTAATTTTCTACTATTTTCTGCTATTTAATTCTGCTTCTGCTAGTGAGATTGGTCTAACAATGTGTAATGCAACAGTAGCTCACTAATTTACAGTAATTAGAAACTCCTGAAAATAATTAAATTTGCAAATTAACAAGTGAATAAACAAAAGGAAATGTGTAATCAGTCAAAAGGTGTGATCAGTTCATTTACATCGTCATTTGTGATTTGTTATTTATGACAGTGCTATGTATTCTAGCTGATGTACTAAGGCAGTTCTTCATGGCATACCAGCCCATGCACTGTAGCTAGAAAAAATGATGCTATTAATAGAAGACTGCAGTACCTTCCATTAAATCTTAGCTGAGAGGTGGGGAGAGGCTGCCAACTTTTGTTGCAGATTATAAAGTGTGCAGTCTAGCAAATGCATATTAGCTAGATGCAAGTGCAAATATATTGCTATCTACACGAAGCCCATTAAAATGTACAGACATTTACTTTTTTGCCATTGCTGCTGCTGTAAAGGAGAAATAAACGTGAGTCATTTGGTGAAGCCACAGCAATGGTAAAGACTTCTGTCTACACTGTCACTGTGATCTGTGGTAATAATTTTCATTAAGCAAACCTAATTGCAGATTTCTGTCTTTGAGCAATGGCAGCATTTTAAATATATTTGAGCTAACATTGTAAATGAAGGCAGAACGTGACCAAAATGAATTGTTTTACAGAGCTCCCTATCCTTTTACTCAAATGRGCGCATTGCCAAGACCCTGCGCAGCAGGCAAGGCCTTCCCGGGGCCGCTGTGTGGAGGACGCTGTGGCCGCGTGTTGGTGCAGAGCCACCACCGCAGCACCCACCGCCTTTCCAACACCTGCCAGAAGGGCAACCGCGACAGGTGCCCTCCAGCCAGGTGGATGCTCTGCTTGTGGATGTGCCTGTTTCTGCTGCAAAGCTTCCTCCTTCAAAGGCAGTTAAAAGATGTCAAATGAAGCACAAAGGATAGAGAATTCTTAGGACAACTGATCTGTGAAAGCTCCAGAGGTTATTTATTTCTGGCTTTTGTTTTGGGAAGCAGCTCTGTTGTGCTAGGTGCTGCACAAACACACAGAAGACATATAGCCTCTGTGGCAAAGGGTTTCTATTTTTTATAGCAGAATAATATAAATAATTTCAAGGTTGGTTAAGGTGATCCATAACATACAGGTACATATTATGTAACGATTTTTCTCCCGATTAAAATATCAGATTTATTATTCAGAAAACATCCAGAGTATTGGACTATAGGTTCATCCATTACCAGCGTTGAAATGAATTGTTTTAAATTTCATTTTTTTAACAGCTGTTGCCACTTTGGTTTTACCTAGGATATCATACTTCTGAAATAATGAAGCTGACCTCTTAGAGCAACATGCCCCAAAAGTTTGTGTTTAAAGAAAATGCCAATAAACTAGTGCTACCTTCCTTCCAGGGTTTGAAGATGGAGACAGGTTACCAAAGAACATATGGTGTAGAAATGTAGGATCATCCTCCACAGCCATCATCATCTACTATCATTTGCAGCATCCAAGTCACTACGCTACCTTCATACTCTAATCATCCCCCTTATATCACCCCCTGTCATGTAAAAATAACACAGAAGCCACAGGTACTGGACAACCTGCTCTGACTTTGAAGTTGGCCCTTCTTTAAGCAGAGGGTTGAATCAGATGACCTCCTGAGGTCACTTCTAACCTACATTATTCTGTGATCCTATGATCAACAGACTCCCCTCTCCTTGGAAGTAATGTCTGTAATCATGTGCACAGATCTCTAAGCTATTGCCTTCAGCAATTTTCTTCTGGAATTTTCTTCTGCAGCTGTACCTGTGGACTTCAACTTATTTTTCATGGAGATCTCGCAGAGTTAGAAAGTTAGAAATAATGCTGCTATCCAACAGAGTCCATCCATCTGACAACACAACAAGGGAGTCTCATTAATGAGGAGACAGGAGTCTTGGAAACTTCTGCTGGTAACATAATAAAACCTTGCATGTGAGCTCCCTGCTTGCAGCTGCCAAAGGGAGGATCTCTCTCCTATCCACACTGCTGAGAGGTTTAGTTAAGGACTGTACCATGAATCCCACTGAATTTCTTGGTGAAAGGGTGTGCTGGAGAGGCCACTGAGATGAATCTCTTCTCTTTTTTTAGTCAGGGTGTGGTTTCTAAGTCAACAGAGATGAAAATTTTCCTCTATTTATCTGACTTTGTTTCACAGAACTGCTGATTGTAAAGTTGTTTTAATACATTAATAAAACCTGCGAGACTTTGCACTTGATCACTTTGTGAAGGAAGAACAGCCTTTAAACCTCTGACCCTATGTGAAAGAATACAAAATTGTTGGATACTCCCAGCTCTGCAATTTTAAAAAGGGTTAGTATTCTTCTGGCTGCTTATTCCTAATCTTTGCATTCCAAAGAGGTTAATGGGATCATTGCAAGATCAAATGTTTATATGACAGTAGATTAACCTTTACTACTAACTCAGTTTCTTGTAAATGTAAACTGTTTTCAATATGGGTACCTGCTAACAGCACCATGGCAATATGGACAACAGTTCAAGCCTTCATTAACTGTATGCTAAATTACAGTGATAATGTAATTTTCAATCATTTCAATTGCTCTATATTGCTCATTATAATACAAGCATAAATGACACATTCAAACTTCAAAAAACTCAAGTGAGAAATAAGAAATATCATTTAAACCCACTCGGTGAAGTTGACCTTGATATAATTTTATTCTGCTTTGTGGTAAGAGTATTATAACTATCTAGAGACACAGAGATTTTCAGCTTAAAAGTATTTCTTATCTAGTCTCCAAAACATATGCTACAAGGACAATGGCTGTAAAAAACTTTTCTACCTTTCTCCTGGTTCTTTCCGATTCCTGAGTATACTGTGGCTGCTTTGTGTTTTTTTGCTGCTAAAATATAGCTCTAAAATGGGACCAGACACCAAGAGGAGTATGAGCTGAAGAGTATTTAGTGCCAAAGGGAAGTCTTCTGTGCTGCTCTGCTTTGGCAGGAAACAGATGATCAGAGAGCTGGAATGCAGTCAGTCCTCTTCCAGGTTTCATTAAACTTCACTTGCTGTGTTTGTTTCTTGGAGTCCCTGGTAACCTAAGAGTCTGTAAGTGATGATCAAGGCTGCTCTAAACTATGTCAGGTCTATGGGATTACAATCCTTTGACTCTTTGTGTACGTGCTGCGGGGTTATGGATTGCCCTCTTTTGAACAAGAGTCCCAGAGGCATTGGTTTTCCCTAGGTTTATGTTCTCTTGGAACTTCAGCCCACTATTTGTCTACATTTTCATTAAAACTGATACTCCTTGTAACGTTGGGAAGGAGAAGAAGAAGAGAGCAGTTTTACATGACAGTAATTTACAAAATGGTCTGTCCAAGGCTGTATTCAAAGGGGCATCCATTCAGCCTTCATTTTGGACAGCCATGTTCAAAGTATAACCCTCACAGACAGTCCTGGAGACCAGATGTTCCTGAAGATGTGGTGGAACTAGGAAGGTCTTTTTCCTTGGATAGCTGAAAGGAATTTCTGATGAGACTAAAATGAAACATACAAATCAAAAAATGGCTTACATAAAACTTTGCAGTTAATTGCCAAGTAGCATCATCCTGGGTAGAAGAAAGACATACTCCCTAGTGTCTGTTTACAGACTCCGAATTATTAGAGTTATATTTTAAACTATCAGATATTCCAGGAAAAAAAAAAAAATTCATTCCCTTACATATGTAACATGAAGAAAAAAAAACACAATTAAACAAACAACAGAGTAGGGATTTAATTACTTCTGAAAAACTGGAATGAGAAAGAAGCCAACAGGGTAACAATACTTGAAAAATGATGTTCAACAACATCAGAAATGCCATGTGGATTACCTCTGTTCTTTAGCTAAAGCTTAAACACAGAGAAATATGTACAACATAGAGCACATGGAATTTTTGAGAAGTCATGCAACTTCAGTCAGGTACTATTTTCTACCACTTTCAACATTATTCAGGATGTCTCACTTCAGCTACTTTTGTTCATTGCCAAATGTTAGGACATATCTTCAGCAGATGAAAACTGCCACAGCATGAAACACCCAAGGAGTATAAAACAGAACAGGAGAGTAA
The DNA here is from genome assembly GCF_003343035.1 of Apteryx rowi. Classification (NCBI taxonomy): domain Eukaryota; kingdom Metazoa; phylum Chordata; class Aves; order Apterygiformes; family Apterygidae; genus Apteryx; species Apteryx rowi. The sequence goes on along the minus strand of NW_020449385.1, from coordinate 329,590 downwards.
TGGGAAGAACCAGAATATGTATTTACACTAGTAAATCATTCTCAGCTCTGCATCTGATGTCAGGGCAAATATTTAGCTTTGCTTCATACTAACTGACAATGCTGGGATTTCTCCAGAGAAAAGGTATTTCTTAGTGAAGATGCCAAAACCTTTTCCTGAGTGAGCTTAAAATAAACCTTGCTTTTGTGTATCCTTAATGGCCTCAGAAGGTTCTCCATTCACAAGAAACTTATAACAGATTACTCTTTGCTGCAGACAAGCAGCAACTTTACCCCACCCTTCAACAAGTTGAGTTTTCACAGCAGAAGACCCACGGAGGATTTTTCATACTGTTGACAGGAGACATGGGGCCTCATCACCTATGATAACCCAAAAAAGGTTACAAACACTTCAGAGATCCCATATTCAAATAAATCTTTCAAGCAGAAGCTGGTAAGAATGGTTATTGTCTTTAGTTCCCAAAACAGTTTGTTTCCACTGTTTTGACCAGTCCAAAAGTATTGTCTTCTATATGGCCTTAATCATTATTGTAGAGAGTCCCATCACACCAGATAAATAGTTAGGCTGTAGACTTCATTTTGAGGCTTTAACTGGCCTTTCAGATACCTTGGACCTAGGTTAAGGATCACATCAAAGATGCTGCTAGGGATTTTGAACATGACTCCGTGTTCTTTGAGAAGCTCTGAGGTACTTACGGTGCCTGAGGGGATATGTTGATTGTATGTCAAACTTCCTAAAGAATAAAGTTGGAGTTCTGAGCATGTTGCATTGCTAGCAGGGAGGCAGGTCACCACCTGACATGTATCAGCCATCAAATGATCAGATGATGTGTAAGGTTGCATCATTTTTGGGGTGCAAATAACTGAGTGCCATTAGGCAGAGAAGATGACTGAATGGGCACAGCTGTGTGAGCTAGGAATCACCCAGGGACACTCCTGAAGTACCACTTGATTTGACTAAGTGTGGTGTGTGCTTAATAAGAGGAGAGTACACTGTGCTTAGGAACTCTTCAAAAATTTTCCTCCACTCACCTGACATATTCATGTTTGGCTCAGCCAGCTACTCTTTATCCATCCTTCATCTTGTCTAGCTACACAATCATCTTTATGACAGTTGTATTTGTATCATTTGGTAAAGGTAATAAAGACTGAGTCACCCTCATATTGCAGGGAGTCAAGTTCATTTTATTATTTGTTTATATTGTTATTATGGTTGCTTTTAAGAGCTTGAAAAACAACCATAGGCCATAACTGGTCAGCCTACAAGTCTGGCTATTCCCTATCATCTATTGAGACAGGTTTATAAACCTCCATTTAACATAGATTTGTACTGGGAATACAGGCCACATAGAAAATTTTCTTGAATGCTCTCCAAAGGACAGTTATGGGCATTTAACTATAGAACAAAGTGTTGGTCAGTAGATATTCCCTCACCTTGATTTTAAAAACATGTCAATTATCACTTGAGATTTATTTAACTTTTGTTGGTATTAAATTACACTCTATATAGGGAGATTTGCAATGGGAAAGCAATTTGTTTTAAATGACTTTCTGCTATTGTAATTTCTGATTCTACTAGGGCTCCTTCTTCGCTAACATAATCACAAAAGAAAGCTGGAAAGTACAGAAGATACCAATCCAGTAAGAAGAAATAGCCCTAGCACATGCCACTTCTCAACTCTCCCTCACTTACCAATCCCTCTCACTACTCTGATGGTATCCAGAGCAGACATATAGACATCACTACACTGGATCTTCCCCTCTGTCCAGTAGGGGTGAGATCTGATTAAATCTGTCCTTTCTTGTAATTCTTCTAGCTCTTCTGCTTTGAATAAGCATATTGTTGGACAGTTGCTAACATCTTGCAGGAGAAATAAGAGGATTTATAACCACTGAGATACCAGCTGAGAATTCCTTCAGGTAGTTTCTTGCTCTTTTTATTATTCAGATCCTGAACTTGATCTTTTTTTTTCAGGAAAATAGCTGAACAAGATCTTTCTCTAGCATTTCTTCTGAACAGTTCCCCTTTTAATTTTTTTTTTTTTACATTTTTTACTTTTGCAAAAATAAATATGTCCTAAATTCTATTTTCTCTCTACAAGACTTACTGCAGAAATAATCCTTCTAATAACTATTTCCTCTATATTTTTTCCAAATTGCAGTATAATTTCAAAAATTCCTGTAGAATTAATTTCTTAATGGACTTAGGGCCAGATCTAAAATGAATAAGTATGTAGAAGGGGATATAAACACCCAGAGTCTTCCTAAGTAAAAATGGCTTGATCCGCAACCACGTAAGAGCTGCTGAAACTCATTGGACATCTCCTGCTTTGACTTAAAAACCGCAGTCCCTCAGCTCTGAGCATTTCAGCTTTGATTACGCTCTCCTCGTCAGAGTGCGTAGGTACATCTCTACTGCTTAACTGGGAGTCGGAAATTTGGCAGTGTGCCTAAGTCCCCTGCTCACTGCTGCACATGTGCACAGGCAGAATCTGACCCTTCACAGAAAACATCACTGGCTACTTTGCTTTTGAAATGTGGGCAGAGGAAGAGTTATTGTCCACATTTCGTATAAGATATAAATCATGTCCCGTTACAACCTTTCCCCAGGAAGTAGGAAAGCCATGCTGAATGAGCTACTTGGCCTACAGAATACAAATTCCTGAGATGATGCTCCAGCCAGGCTGGCTGTAAGGTTTCCTAACCACTGTAATTCCTTATTTCTAGTGAGACCCTTATAGAGACACATCTGCAGACACTACTGATACCTGAGAGAGTGTAAAGGTGGGATTGTCTCAGAAGTATGATGGAGCTCAGTGTTTAGCCCTCAGGAATTAGACTTGGGCACATAAATTCCTTAGGTAACTGAAAATAGCCTGTGTTTGAGTATCTTATATAAGGGGGACCCACACAAAATGCAAAGAAAAGATTCCTGATTCAGATATCCTGATTTCCTTCACTGTTTATGAATGCACTGGTGCACTTTCTTGCCAAATTATTCATCACTACAAAAATATTATGTAAGAGGTCTCTCTCTCTCTCTCTCTCTCTCACACACACACACACACACAAAGCTAAACTTTCCAAAGTGTATAATCCTTTTATCATTGTATTTTACTGGGAAACTTAAAAACGGTACATGGCTGATAAGGTAAGGTTAATTGCTTCTTGGATAGAAAGATCTGTTGATACCATTTCTGTTGTTTTCCAGTTGATGTGATATGCTAGGATAGCAACATTCTTGAGTTAGGAGTAGTAGCAGTAACTCATGGTGTGTGATTATTATTACGGAAGGATCAAGGCTAGGCTGGATGATAGTCAGTAGGTTTGTGGGAACTTAATTACAGGGATAAAACACAAGAGTTTATGATGAAAGGTATAAAAAAGTGTCCCATTTCTCCACCAGTGACAGCCAAGCATAAGGCAAGAGCGAATTCAGTGTTCACATGATTTCAGCACCACTGGGAAATTCTTAGGTTTGTATGTTTAAAGTGACCTATTGGAGGTCACTAATCCAACCCCTTGCTCAAAGCAGAGCCAGCTATGGGATCAGACAAGGTTGCTCAGGCTTTGTCCAGCTGGGTCTTGAAAACCTCCAAGGATGGAGACTGCACCCTCCAAGGTGCACCCTCCAAGGAGACTGCATAACCTCTTGGGCCAACCTACTCCACTGCCTGACTGTCCTCATGGGGAAAAAGGTTCTCCTGATATCCAGCCTGAACTTCCCTTGTTTCAACTTGTGCCCACTGTCTCTTGCCCTCCTGCCATGCCCCACTGCAAGGATCCTGTCTCTGTCTTCTCAGTGACCTCCTGATAGGCCCCAGGGGGGCTGTTTGGTGCCCCTGAAGCTGTCCGTTCCCCTGGCTGAGCAAGTCCAGATCCCCCAGCCTCTCCTCATGGAGCAAGTGCTGCAGCCCCAAATGCCTTGGGGGTCCTCTGCTGAGCTTGCTCCAGTTTGTCATATCTTTCCTGCACTGGGGGACCCCAAACTGGGTGTAGCACTCTAGACATGGTCTGATGAGTGCTGCACAGAGGGGGATAATCCCCTCCCTTGATCTACGAGCCGTGCTCCTGCCCATACAGTCCAGGTGCTGTTGGTTCCTTTGCTGCCAGGGCACACCACTAGCTCTCATTCAGCTTGCTGCCCACCTCAACCCCCAGGGCCTCCCCACAGAGCTGCTCCCCAGCCCCTCTGTCTTTTTCTGGAAAAAAAGAAGCCTAGGTGACAATCTTAGGTTAGGCCTCCAACTCACAGAAGCTGATCTCTCCCACTGACTTCAGTGGAATAGAAACTGTCATTGTAACATACATTCCTCATAAAAGGTTAATTTTGTACCCTTGACTTTACTGGGTTGACTCATGTGCATGTTGAGTCATGTCACGAGCTACTCATGTGAATAAATGTTTTCAAGATCACGCCTAGAGCAGGTACCTGGGTTTGGAGGACTTTTGATTGACAAATTTATTCTGTTCTCTTTCCTTTAAATATTCATTTGTTAACATAAAAATCTACTTATTCATACATTACTCATTAAAATATGAATAAAGTTAGTTATAAAAGGTCTAACCTAAAAAAAAAACACCCTCTTTTTCTCATCTCTTTTGCAAGCTCTTAGGAAGAATGTTATTCCCATTGTATTTGAGGGATGCTAATGAGTAACAAGGTTCATTATTACTGGTGTATGCTGATATTTTAGCACTTTGAAGATGAAAAATCTTGGCTTTTCATCAAAATGATTAAACTGTTATCTCTGTCCACTTCAAAGTCCTTTATAAAAGATCATTTTTTAGTAATAAAGGATTAAGCTGCCTGGGAATGATGCAAGGACATCTTCATTTTCATTGCTTAATACAGCAAAGTATGAATTCTCAGATTGCTATTTTTTACCTTGTTTTTTGTTCTTGAATATCAAGGTCTCTCTATAATTCACTTCAGCTGGTAGCTAATTCACCTCATTTAGTGCATCTTCACAAGTGTATCCTCCCACCCAGCACTGCAAATGCTTAATGTATTGGGTCATCTCTGTAAACATTTCAGAGTTTGATGATTTCTTGATATATTGGAGCAAAATCTGCTGACAGAGATTCCAGCTTGAGATGAATTTATGGAGGGAATCTTTAGCATTAATAAAAAAAAGTGATGGGACCTGTTTTTTTGCCAGATAGCTGCCTTTAACTGGGGATATATTTTTCTTCCTAGAATGAAGTCCAAGTACAGGATGAGCTTCTTCTTCATTTGATAGTGAAAAAAGACCATTTCCTTCCTTTTCTCCCCTCTTCCTCTTCTCAAAGAGTTTAAATGGAAATGATAAGGTTCAGGAAGGGAAGAGACTTTTATTGAGTCCCTATACATGAAACAATGCCCAGTGATAGATAATCAGAGAAGTTAGCCAGAGGTAGACTCCCTGCAGATATTGGAAGTTTTCTCTTCCTTCCTTCCTTCTCTGCTAGCTCTTTTTTTGTACGTTTGTTTCTGCACTGTGCCTGTTTCTGAGCAACAGCTTTGCTTCTGTCATGCACTGAACCATGTCCAGTTTCAGAGCCTGCAATGGGTAGTTATGTCAGTGCAGCCTGGTCTGGAGAGCAGAATGGGGAAGAAGTTGTTGGGGAGAAGGGGAAGAAAGTGAAATAAACCTAAAGGCTATAGAAAAATTCTGAAAAGCAGAGAGAACTGAAAGAAATTATAAGATTTTTCTGTTTTATGTGTTTTATAGAATACACAGAGAAGGTGACTTGGATGTTTCTGTTCTTTCTATTTCTTAAATATAGTCATATCTCTTAGACAGTGAGTGATAATTAACAATCTGTATGAGAATTAAAATCTAAATCTTTAGGACTTTTCTTATAGGTTAAGTGAAGTACATTACAGAGAACGCTAGTGGTATGACTGTGAAATCTATTTGTAGACCATGTCTGCCCAGTTGGCTCTATATGTACCTGCCTGTCAACAAAACTTTGGAAATGAGAACATAAATTACTAGCTGCAGACACCACACTTTCTAACACCCTGTACAGCGTAATTTACTAGTGCAGTTTGAAACACGGTATCTGACATTTCCATATGTGGCAAAAAATCAATTATCGGCCTTCTCAATGCTCTTTTGTTTGGGGAGGAGGGTTAATGTGTTGTCTGTCATTTCCAAAAGGTGTGAGCATGAAATATCTTCCTGTTGTAATCTGAAGTATAAGTCTGAGACACGGATACTTCATTGTACAGATCTGTTTCTTCACCGGCTGTGCCTGAGCTGAAGACATTGTAATGAAGTGCCTTCTGTTGCTCCTTTTTACCATTGCTCAGAACTCTCTTTTAATTCCTTTTTTTTTTTTCTGGGTCAATCACGCTTTCACTTGCTTGAGCATTTCTTACCTCAGGTGATAGTCAATAGGGGAAAAGAGCATGCAAGAGAGGAGATGAAGACAAGATAACTTGCAAAGAGGGTTGGCACAGAATGGAAGAAGAGGATCCAAAAATGGAAGAAGGGATAAGAAGAAAGTAAATGCAAACCAGCAAAATTAGCCTAGGAATGGTTTTAGGGACTGGATGGACATTGCAATAGGTCAAGCAGGAGTCATGAGAACAGACATGACCAAGACAACTGTCTAAATCTGGTTCACTCCCTGGGTTTGGTGGAATAGTGCATAGATGAACTTAAGGCCATTGTGGGCCCTAAAGAAGAGAGTAACAGATCCAGGCCAAGTACATTATGGACTGAAAGATTTGGTCATAGACAGGTAAACAGGCCTGTCAAAAAATCTTTCAGTAAAGGATCAGAGGATTTACAATACATTTCTATGACGACCAGTCTTTTACAGCAACTGTTTGCTCAGGAAATCTACTGGGCTGATGGTGATAGCTGAGGGATGAAAGCCCAGCAGAACTGTCTCAAGTTGGTATTACAATAGCCTGAGTTTAATAGCTTTCAAAAAGATGAATACTCAGTGCAGTTTTAATTGAATATTGTGAGATGGATGTCTTCTCTGTGGACATCTGTGCTGTGGAGCTCTGAAATCAGGTAGTGAGGCCACTCAGGGCTAGTCTGATGGCCTGCTGCTCCATGCTGATGATGTGGTGCTTCGTGGCTGGTCCAGACATGCTGTTCAGGCTACTCCTGGGGTGAATCTTAATGCTGAGGAAGGTCAGAGGAAATGGCATTTCTTCACTGTTTGCGTATCCCTTCCCACATCCTGTTCTAGAAGGTGTAAGCACAACAGTTGTGCTTGTCTTCCCTTTCTGCCTTGGAGAAAGACAGCAACGTGAGCTGGCGCCAGTCTGGGTACAGTGTGTGTGCCCTCATGGCCTGAGTCCACCATGAAGTATTGCAAGGGTATTTGGTCTGCTCCACTGGGACATAAAAGGTGGGATGGCGGGTATTAATTTTCCTCTGTATTCAGCTGTCTTTAGGCAAAGGTCTGAAGATAAGATTTCCTTCCTCTGCCTGTTCCTAGAAGAAGAAGGGTACACCTCTGGAAAGAACAGCAGATTGAAAAGTCACTAAATTCTGATTCATGGCCAAGGCTTGAGGCCGCTCCTTGCTTTTACACCTTCCCTTGGGAATTGGGGTAGCACAAAGAAACTGCTCATCCCTAAAGTACTCTTCTCTTCAAAAATCCCCAGTCCCATAAATGCAAGCCGACACACGGTGAGGTCCTGACTGATGTACCCTTGAGAAGAAACAGCCAAGGACCCTCACTGAAGGAAGGGGGCAGAAGATGCCCCATGCACTTGCTCAGGTCTTATTCACAGCTACGGTTCAAAGAAACAACTGTAAGTGCTAAAAATATACCAAGCAGTGCACAGGCCTTAAGTAAATATTGAGTGTGGTAGGCGGAAGGCCTGGCCTTTCAAACTGGGGTTTGATGGTAGGTTGCCATGGTAACAGCAGCACAAGACAACACAAACTGTATCCCCTCATGCAAAACAAACCTTAAAATTTATGATTAGAAGAAAATAACAATACTACATACAAAATCAAGGCTCCTGAATATTCTCCCTGGTGCTATGAAAGATAAAATCTATATGGAATTTCATGTGGGCTTTGCTTCTATTTGAGGACTTTTTTGCTGGAATTAAAAGCACAGTCATTAAAATTTCATGATGCACTTCCATGAAAAATGTTCTCTGTTTAGTAAAATAATTAAAAGCCTGCATGATCTCTGCAGTAAGTGGCTACGGAGGGATGAATGAGAGTGCAATAGGGAAAATGTGCTTGCTTTAATCAGCATTACATCAACTAAGTGGGATCCATGCAGGAGAACTGCTAAAAATCTATCATTCAATAGAGCTGCACCATTTCCAGATCCTTGGGGAGAGCTCAGTTCTACTTTGCATTTCATACACACTGTGGTTGGGTCAGACCAAAGCAAATCTAAAACATATCCCTCCCCAGGCTGCTTATATCATTCTAAATAAATAAAAACATCCTGCAATAGAGTGTAATATATCAGAAAACCACCCCTCCATCAGCCTTCAAGGTATTTCTGTCAGCTACTGTGCTATTTTAAGCTTCAATATAGGTGGCAAACGCTCAGCTTGGCACTGAATCTCAGTGACACAAATGCAGCATTTCAGCAGCAAACGGCAGTCTCTTCTCTGTACAGAGAAAAGGATTTATTTTTAGATTCTTTAGCCTTCCACCCCCACAGTCCTCTCCGTGCTCCTTTGAATGCAGACACATTACTCTGGGTATAAGATTGTATGTGGTGGGAACCAAAATTATACYGACAGCCTCTAGGGAACTTGAGAGAGCAACAGGTGCCACTGTGAGTAGCACCTTAGAAGTGTCTAAAAATGCATAAAATGAGAGAAGAGGCTTGTTATGCAACCCCCAAACTCCCAAAAGCTCCTGGATATGTTGTTGAGGATATCTAGCTTATCTGCTGATATACTGCAGTATTCAGCTGCCTGCATTCTAACTTTGCCTACTGCTATGTTCAAATTAATGACAGACAATATGTGCCAGAGCTTATGTATCAAACTGTGCAGTCATTAACCACAAAAGCTGCTTCCCCACAAAAGCTGCTTCCAAATGTCTTGTGGATGCTACTGTGACAGTATATAGCACAACGAATTTCTCACGCAAAAGCTTTGCATGTGTTTGAAACATGGGTGTGGAGAAAGGAAATACAGAAGGAGCCAAATTCCCAACTCTGCACACACCCTGTTGCAAAAACAATTGCTTTGGAAAACTGATCAGAAGCTGCCACCAGAGGCATTTAACTTGCTCCCTGCAGAAATCTGCACCTTCTTTGTGCAAGATGGAAAATATGAGCACTTTTTCTAAGTGCTCTAAGCAGGCACAGCTTACATACAAGTTGGACATGAATCTGCAGAGATGTTTACTTCTGATCCAGCGGTTGCTCTTAAGCAATCTAATACTTAAATTTTGGTTCAATGGATGGGCAGTCCTGCTAAAGTGTACATTTGCATAAGGTAAAACTAATGCTTAAGGTGCCACAGTGCTCAGTACCTTCATAAAAGGGCCCAGGCAGGTGAAAGTTCAGATTCCAGAGAGCAGGTGGGAAAGGTTTTGGAGTGTGTTTCCTTGTGGCATCTTTCTGTTAATTATTTTGGGTGCCAAGAGGTAGTCTCTTCTGCACTTTCCTCAGTACACTTTGCAAGGTTTGCATTTCCTTACAGGTTACTTCTAGCCATGTTCTCCTGTCACAGCCTACAATTTTGGGGGGGCTTAGAAGCAAAATCCACAGTAATTGGGCTGTAGCAACATATGATGAAGATTTTAGGTCTGCTTCATCTCGCTATCACAGAGACCTCAGTGTGACCCCACTTCAGAAATGTCTGTGTTCCACACTGCTGCCTTCTCCTGGGTGGTGTTAATCATATATTGTTTCACTGGTACTACTCAGAAGGGGCTAAAAATGAATCCCTATTCAAGTCATTGCTGGAAACTGTGGGTTTAATATAGCCTATACAATTACAGAAGTTCTATGCTTAAAGAAAGCTGCTTGGACAAACACTGGAATGAGATTTTCCTTAAAAAAATATAGCAAAGTCTATGATATTTGTTGCATGGATCTTCATGGGCAGTAAACTTTGACTGAAATGGCAGGAAATTTTTCTGACAAATATGCTGGTATAGTATAAGGGATGCTTATTTATTAATAGCTTTTGGGAACTTTAAATTATGCAGCTCTTTTCCACTCTGCAACAGGCTGTGTTCCCAGTATCAGCATAAGATACAACAATAGCAAAATGCCACTTCTCTTAGCTATAGAGGAGAGCTAGTTGCTCGTATGCAGAGAAGATGGAAACGTCTTTATCCTTTTTTTAGTAGTGTCACTTGTAATGGCTTCTGCAATTCTTCAAATAACTAAAATTTTAAGGCTCATTTCTAATCTCAGTAACATATATATTTTTCAAAACTTAGGTGRAATTTGATGATTTCACAGAAATAGCCTATTCATCTTGATAATCTGATATCTGTGACCCAGCGTAACCGCACTTCTGTCTCCTGCGATGCACCTCAAGACCAAGCGTTGGGTCTTTACTGTCCCTGGGATATTCATACACCTTTGCACTGAGCTGTAGTCCTGCGCGTGTGTTAGCCATGCTCACCCAGAAGGCAAGCAGTTAGAAAGAGAAGGATTTTAGATGATTTCTATGCATATGAGTCTATATAGAGATTTGATAAAAGTCACCTCCACAGACGTCATTTTCTGATGACAAGCGGGTTTCTGCTTCTTCACCCAGTTATTTTGAACAGTTCCCTTAACCTGAGACAAAGCATAGCAGAGCTCCTTCCCTTATTATGAATTCACAAGATTTGGTTCTTCTGGACATACTATTATTGTAGGTTGGCTGGCAATGCAGTAAAAATTTTCAAGTCAATGATTTCGTCCTTTAAAAGCCCACAGACATTAGGTGGAGTTATGCCTTTCTTCTGACCATTTTTGTTACCTCACTGCCTGTTTCTCCTGACAGCCTTCTTGCACTCTTGCAGTGAACACTCTTTTATGTAGATCAAAATACAGTATTTGTAAATTACTCCAGGATAGCTCCAATTCTTTATGTGCTTTTCTGCCTGATGGAGCCAAAAGCTTTAAGATTGTATCATTAATGGCAGGAGCATCCTTTATTGTTCAACCAACTCAATCTAGCCACAAGATATTATTTTAGTTATTATTCTTACTCAGCACAAAGTCTAAAATAAATTAACCCGTCTACACTCATTAAGTACAGCACTATCAACCTTAAGAATATTAATGAATTCTTAAGATCTACTTCTTTTCTCCAGATTTATTATTTGCTATTTGCATGTACTTTCTAAAATTCTCTTTGGCACAAATATTTGGTTTGCTCTTGATATGAAACCTATTCTCTTATGCCACAATGCATTGTCACGCAGGGAAGGGAATATGTTTCCTAATCATCATTTATCATTTCTTTTCCATTGTTAATTATATCTTATTTTTGTTAGCCTTAAGAACTACCCCAACAGGTAGAGGCAACAGGCATTTATACCACATAGTGCTCACCTCAGTGTGTGAATAACTGAATGAAGTGAACAGTTTGCAAAGACACCAGAGGCTGATTGTTTTTACGTAAATTATTTGATGAATATTTGTGGAAACTGGAATAATTATCAAAAATCAGCTTAATTTGCCAAGGTTTATAATTGCAAAATAGGCCTCTATTTACTGTGAAAATTTCACAAATTTTTTATTACCTAAGTTCTTTTTCTCACACTTTGACTATAGGTTTACATTTAAAGAGGGCTGTGATGGGAACCAAATTGCTTCTGGTTCTTTACAGAAAATATAAAAGACTCATGTAAGATTTGTGTCTAATTCATCACCTTTTAGATCCCCTGCCCAATCAGGATGACACATCAAAAGCACTTATCACTAGGGGGTTTTAGCTGCAAAACATTTTATAATTGCAAGTGACTCCAAAATAAAAGTGCATGAAGGCTGATAATTCTGTTTTACCGTGACCTTTCAGACTTTCATTTTTGTCTTTATTCCTTATTGGAAAAACAATAAACATCTACAGAGTTTTCAGAAAATGACTTRTGTAGAAACGTCTTTTTTTAGATCAAAGGAGTCAAATCCATAAACTAAAAATAAAGTTTTCTTTTCTCTCTCTCTCTCTGTTCAGCTTCAGTCTCAGAAATCTTCCTATTGAAAACTTTTTCAGGTAAGATCTTTCCACAAGAGTTTTAGTTTAGCTGAAGTGGCAAAAGATATTTTGTCAGAAATGTCCTATTAGCTTTACTAAAACACCTGTTTAGAAAGGATAATATCCCATAGTTTATAGATGGGATAGAGACAATGATTTACCATGTTTAAAAGACAAAATTTAAACTGCAGAAGTCCATGATTTCTCTTTCTGTGTGTTAACACAATACATTTCTTCACAGAAAAGGTTACAGGAAGCTAAGAAAGTATCTTTTTGACTTTGTATTAGCCATATCTCCCTTTTCTTTCTGTCCATGGTTAATAAGCCTGAGAATTTACAACCCTATCTTTCTCCCTCCTCCCCCACCATTACATCATAAGTCCATTCACACTTGAACATCAAGGGTAGTTTAAGGCACAGGAGAAAACTATTTGGGCAATCTGAAACTTTCACAGTATAAAGTTGCTTCCAGAGTACATTTATTTTTTTAAAAAAAGTTAGCTAAGGAGTTATAAAGAAGAATGAATAGTGTCTCATTTTCCTTCAGAACACAGATCATATTGAATGCAGCCATACTTTAAAGACACAAACAAAAAGCAATTATGTGAAAGTGAAGTAAGTGTATGGCCAGAGTAGAATAGTTCACTGATGTGGACATTAAAAATATTTATGTGACATGAATTTGATAACTGATTTTGGATATCGCTGGCACACAACTCTCTGCATTTCAAGTATTTCGTAACCACAGCTTCATCTCACTTACTCTAATGGCGTTATAAACATGAATGCATCACTATTGTGCAAGTGAAAAAACATATGTGACCCAGATAATTTCTGTCCTTCATTATTCATCCTTAGCTTTTGTAGTCACTGAGATGGAATGACTACAGAATACTCCGGTTCTAGACTGACCTGTTGTGGTTCTTATGGCTGGTCTGGGTTTTTTTGAGGGTTTTTAGCTTGTTCTGTTCTGTTTTGTGAATTCTATTTCCAGTTTTATTTCATTTAAAATGTTTGCTTGCATCTAATTTTGTCATCATGGCAGTCACTTAGGTGATTACAGAGACATACTATCTCTAAAAGATGAAGAAAGAAACACCATTAAAAACACCACTTTCGCTTTGATCAGCAACCCGTAGAAACCTGCTGACTTCTTTCAGCCATTATAGCTCTTTTAATTAACTTACTACTGGCTTTGCTATTATACAGAGCTAAACCATGGCAAGAATGTTAAGGCGGTAATAAACATCTCATTTAAATCCACTAAAGACAGAAAAAAAGTCATTTACAGTGAGATCTCTGTCCTTAGTTTACCCTTTTGTGTCAGAGACTTTTAGAAGATTTGGGAACTGACACAGTTTACCCTGGGACTGTGAGGAGTCCCTCTGGAGGAAGCAAGCTTACCTGTTTAATAAACGAGAAATATCAGTTCTTTGCTGCCTAAAATCTTCCACCCATCTAAGAAACCGAGGTCAATATGAGTTCGCAAGAATTTCTGATTTAAAATTTTCTTCTTTTAGTAAATTCAAGCCCTGATTTTAGGATTATAGCAACATTTCCTATCTGTGAATACATTGTTCAGGTTTTTCACCATTTAAGCTTCAATGCACTGATGACTTTTAATCTAAGGATTTTCAAGAAGGAAGAAAATTGGATTCAACTAAATCCCCTCTGACTGAGAAAATGTATCATCTCTGTCTATGGTACTGAGGAAAAATGTTCTCACTATTCAAACGAGTCTGGTGTTTACCTTTTGGCAAAAAAAAAGAAGGGAGGAGTTTATAGAGGGCTCAGAAAAGAGCACTGAAAATAATCCAAAGATCTAGAAAGCCTGCTTTACAACAAGTAATTAAGCAAGTGAATTAAGAAGCTCCATTTATTTATTTTTTTAAGAGTAGTTTGAGAGGTGACTTGATCAAGCTTGATTAAGTATCAACATGAAGAAGTGATTGCTAGTGGTGTGGAGATCTTTAATCCACTGAACCAGTGGCAAAAGGCTGAAACTAATCAAGTTCAAAATGGAAATAAATGTGAAATTCTTGAACCAAAACACAAACAGAAATGACAGAATCTAGGTTACCTCATATCCATAAAGCTAGAATAGATACAGTTCTCAAAATTATGCTCTAACTTTGACAGATTTTGTGGACATGATGCAGGCAAGTAGACAATTAGATGAGCCATTCAGGCTCTGACAATACCTCCTACCACAGGACTGTCATTCCAATTCAGTTTTTATCTCACATGATAATATTTAAATTTAAACTCTATACTCAGAAGGAACTTGATTGTCAAACATGACCTTCAAAATGCATTAGATGCTTTTTTTCTCTTCATAACTTTATTCCTGTTTTTTTTAGTGGAATTTCTATACCTTGGCAGGCTAAATTAAACTTCAGATTTTATCCTTAAACACTCACTTGTAATGAGGAAGTCCTACAGCATGCATCTAGATTTAGCTGCAGGTTTATATACAGCATGCCTCCCAGATCCTTCCATTTATCTGAAACAAGGACCAGAAAATAGCAGCTCATTTTGCCTGGCTAGTCTGGACTCAGGAGCTTGGAAACGCTCTTGATTGTTCTAGGTAGGATGTAGCCATTGCAGTCAGCACACAAGCACCCCTAGACAGTGCCCGCTATGTGGCAGAAGCTGGTGAATACCTAAGCGTTAGGGAAGAGGTGTTTTCCACTGAGTGGCAAAGATCCTTTTGGGAATGGATGCTGCTAGATGATGGGTGTGGAGAGACATCCCTTCAGCAGGTGTTAGAGCATGCCCCTTTGGCAAGCAGTGGGAGGGATAAGAAGGCAGCTTAGGACATGTTTGTTCCACAGCTCTTGGAAAGCCTGAACTCCTTTGAGATTTTCTGTAAACCCTTCTCTTGATTACGAGTCATGCTAATCCACTTGGGGAACAACAGCAATCCTGAATGATTTGGGACTAGTCTGAGCTAACCAAAGCAGCTTGAATTTCAGATAGAATCAGTCCAAAGAGGTTTGAAAAGACTCGCAACAAGATATGCCATGTAAATTCCAACAATGAATAAATCAGAGGTAATTGTGAGCTGTTTCTTGATATTCCATGAACACGGAAAAGAGCTAAATTAATCAAGTGCATTATTCACTGCAAAATTATTTTTTCAGTCTTAATCATGAAGCATTGTACAAAGAGGAACTGTCTGCTCTCAAACCTTTCCTTCTGGTCCTCAGTGCAAGTGGTTTTCCAGGAATGGCGAAGGATATTGTTTTATCCTCACCTCCCACCCCTAGTAGCCTGACTACTGAACCTCTCTGCTTTCCGATGCAGCACTAATGCTGCCTTCAGTGTTGCTGGCCTGAAAGCATTGCTGTATGTGGTGCTTTCATCTCTTCCAGCTCACCTGCCATAGCTCCTGACTACAAACGGCTTGCTGAGGTGGAGGATGAACTGAGCTAATCCAATCTCCATGGTGAGACTCATACTTGGACTCCACTATTAAATTTATTGGGAGTTTCTCTTATTGGCATTCACTGCTGTTTCAGAGAAAAAGTGAAATCATGATGTTGATGGTGATTATAGGTTCTTGTCTGAACAGCATGTTTTCCAGTTCAAAATTTAAAAGGAAGATTGCTGTTTTCAGAACTTGATGAGGGTACCGTGATTATTTCACTCCAGCAGTTTCATTCCATTGAAACAATCATGAAACTGTCAAAACATTGGCTCCGAGTCCTTCTTGCTTGTATACATTCATTCCGTAAGTATAACAGAGTTTAATCCGCAAGAGAATAAAGCAATATGATTAATCAAGTGTCTTTGTGTGTCTGTAACCATTTACCATCATCAGAAAAAGAAAAAAAAAAAGATTCAGTCTTATATGTTTTGTAGGAGTTTGGTATCATACTGGATGCCTCTTACAGTTTTTATTTCTGTGATTCTGGTCTAAAACACCAGGTTTCAAATCCAGGTACCTACCTCTGCTTCCCAACTATTATTGAATGAATTGTCTAGCCTCCTTTTCATTTCAATGAAATTTTTGATTCAAAGAAACAAGTTACAAACCAAAAGTTTCTAGCTGATAAATTTGTTAAGAGGAGAAAGTTGTACATGTCCTATTTCTCCAAAGGTAGCTGAATCTGTGTAATACTCCAGCACTCTTCACTGACTCCAATCCAGTTCATATTCCACTGTGCATGAAATAAAACCAGAACACAATAGGCATTGACCATCACCTTTTTTTTCTTCAAAGGCCAACAGGTTATCCTAAATATCACAGTAACATATTAAAAGCCCATTCTCCACAGGCATGATGTGACTGAAGACTAGTAGTATAGAGATTGCCTTTATAGTATGTACTTCTTGCTCCTCATGGTAAAAAAGAGCGCTGGAAACACTGAGTATAGTTTTCATATGAGAAAAGCAAGAACAGAAAGGAGGAGCAGTAGGTTGCCTCTCCGACAACACTTAATGTTTGGTAGTGGTGGCCCAGCCATACAGTATGCAAGTCTATGGATGCAAGAAGGCAGCCATGTGATCTTTTCCTGCAAAGCAAAACCTCTGTCCTGTGGGAGGGAGCCCTATGTGCATAAATGGAACATTTCCATTTATCTGTTTTTGATCGTTTCAGTATTTTTTTTGATTTTGATTAAAAGAATATTTCTCCTTCATAGACTCTGGCAAAGCAATTTCCAAAGGTCATATTCACGTGAACTGCCAGCCACACCCCTGACTAAAACCGTTTTGACCAGTCTCACTGAGTGGGGGTAGATTTCGGTCTGGACTGTTCTGAGATCCTGGGAATGACAGGAAAATTAACTGGTTGTTACTGTAGATTAAGAAGGAGAAGGGAAGCGTGATAGCCCTAACTGAGAAGATGCAGTCTATGATAGCRAAGTCATTTCTCCTCTATATACCTGGTTATTTAGAGCTTTGGGTTCAGCTTGCTTCTGACAACTACCAAATACATAGTAAAATTAATAACAGTTCACTGCCACCAGCTGCTTACAAGAAACAGATGCAACTGTGGAGCCACTTAGTCAGCATTTCTTCCTGCACAGTTATACCTCATCTTGAGCAGGGGGTACCTGAATAATGAATTGTGTATTTGAATACAGAATGGGACAGAGATAAATCCAACTGTTCTCTTTAACTTCTGTGTTTTGCTAAGCAGCGGTTGCATGGTTAAGTATGGGAGATTTAGGTCTAACACATTTGTTAAGAAAATCCTGCTTTGGATTCGTTGGTTGTAGGTATTTTCTCTCAGTGGTATCCAGTGTGAGCTATAGGGCTGGGCTTTTCCCTTCCATGAAATGACTGCAAAGGCACTCTGTCTTGGGAATACTCCTGGATTTTATAAACTCCCTAAATCCTCCCTTTTCTCTTTACAGCAAGGAGACGATAATATATCCATACTGGGTACCCCTCTGTCAAGGTTTCTCTCTTGAACATTAGACTTCATGTTCTGTTTCCTCATTTGAAGTATTGTGGATCCCCTTGCCTGAAATGTGAAATGTAATGTAACGCTGGAATATTTCCACTGCAGAAATATTTTCATGTTCCTAAAGGAAAATAACATGGATACCTAACTCTATTAGAAACATGATTTACATGTGTCATTCTCATTCAGGGTAAAAAATTTTCCCACAGAAGTGTATTGAGAAATACAATGTAGTCTGAAGAAGTAGCAAGCAGGGAACAAGAAATTTTTCCATTGGCCATAGATCTTATGGATAAGAATAGTCAAAACACCTAGGTAAACTAAGACTTGGATAAATTTGTTGTTAGACTTAGCTCCTGTATGACATAATTTGCAGAAAATTAATAGCTTATTCAGGTAGTGAATTAAATCTTAAATGCAAGACAAGTTGGAAGTATTCATAATTTAAAAAACCTATAAATCTAAAAAGATAAATGATAAACTAGTTCAGTCACATTTTTACCTTGTATTATACAATCATATAATGGGTAGAGCTATGTGTGTGACACATCACAAAAATAAATAATAAATAATAGTAAAAATGACAGTAATACATTTAGACAGTCTTATTTAAAGAACCAGGGGACTGGAAACAAATGGTCACAGTTAAAGATAAGCATAGTCCAGGGCAATAAAGAAATATGAAATGCTAGGACAGGAAATAATTATGAGCAGCTGTGACACTAATGAGTAGCTGTGACACTAATGAAGCCTGTGGCTCTCCATCCTGTGGCTGGACATATAAGGAGGTGCCTGGGAAGGCGCGTGATCCAGCGAGCACTTGTCATGGTGCTCCTGTGTGGGAATCCCCTGAACTCCCCCACCTCCTGCTACCCTTCTTCAGCGAGGTCCTTACAGGATCCCCACTTATTCCCATGGTGTTTTGGGGAATCTTTGATCAGTTTTGCTTGAAACTGAGTAAAAGGTCCAGACCAGGGTGGAGAGGCAGGAGAGACACAGACACTCAAGCAGTGATCAAATACATTTGATTACCTTAGAAAGGCAAACAAAAAATTAATGCCCCAAGGAAGAATTACATTAAAAAGCTGTTTTTCTTGTATGTACTTGATGGTTCTTTGAGCTTCTCAGTCTTGGTTACGTTTCAGGTGGGGACGGGGAAGGTGGAGAGTTTCTCCTTTTCTCCAAAACCTGGTGAGATGAATGGATCAGCCCCCTGTACACTGATGAAGGTGCTGAGCATAGCTGTCCTCCATAAATTACTTTTTACTTTGTCTGCTTTGTCTAAAGTGTCTACTTACTTTTGCACTACTTTGTCTTTTTTTTCCTTCCGCCTCTTGTGTTTTACATCCTGGTTTCCCCTGGAAACAAAGTTTATGCAGACCTGTCTGTGCAGATTTCCCTCATTCGGGAGAAGCATCTGGGTCTCAAAAGTAGTTATGTATCTACAAGTTTTATAAAAATGCATAGCCAGGAAGGGAAGAGTTGTGATGGTTCAGACATTCACAGGTTCATCTTATAGTAACCTGCATATCTCCTTCTTTCATTATCTTGTTGCTTTCTTAAGAGACTCAAGCTGATACTTGCTGCAAAAGACACTTCTCCAAAGTTTGGCAACATCAGCTATGGCTCAACCCTTGTAGTCCAGAGGTGGGTAGCTCCAGACACTTTTAGGGATATACTGGGCAGGAGGCACCCTACTCCACCTTGGAATAATGATTTCAGCAAACTGGAGGGAGTTAAGTGTCATACGACTCATGGTCAAATTTAGCATTAGGCAAAATTCAGAGATAAAAGGATTTGTTTATCTGAAAACACAGATTTACCTTTGGGATAAAGTTACAAAAGATACTGCAAAGTTATTAAGTTTATGCTTAGCAATAAGAATCTCCCTGTGCTGCTCCAACATTGCCATTGCCTTCTGGGTCTGCCCCAGGAAGCCTTTGCAACCTACCTGAGGGCTGGCACATGCTGGGAAGCTCCTAGCTGGGTCTTTCCTACCCCTTCCATTAGAGGCTTTTGGAGTTAGCTAGAGAAGGTGCTCTGCCTTTTCCTTTTTCTGGACAAGGTTTTTTATGACCAGGAGTAGGCCTGTTATGTAATTGTGCTGAGGATTAGTTCATGTTCTCCTCCTTCCCTCTTAAAGCTGCAGTTATGATTCATATTTCTATTGTAAACTTTAACTAGTGCAGATCTGGCTCTAGATATCAGGATTTTTTCCTCAGTTTACAGGGTCTTTAAAACATGATAGATACATACATAGATACACAGGTAGATACATAGATCCATTTTGCCATGAGATATGAAATGTACAAGATTTATAAGATTTTTCATGACATTGTCTCTGTGTATGACAATAAACCCAACAGATGGCAGCCTTGAGTATGGGTTATTTGGATGGCACAGCATCCCTGTACGCTTTGTGTAATAGTAACAGAGGTTCACCACTCTGCAGTTGAAGTAATTTTAGGTCTTTAGTTAAAATACAAATGCACAGTATCTATCTTAATACAGACATTTTTATACTTGTGGGCTTGAACAGATACAGACCCTTGATGGTCTAAGTAATAGTGCAATATCTACTTTAGCATTTATTTTGTTTCTCACAGTGGTTTGGACAGAGCAGTATGAGCAGACTGATACTTAATTGGATTTTAAACATATCATTTAGCCATGGTAGATGACATTTTGGTTGAAAACTGGCTGGACAGATTTAAACTGTAAAACCTTTAAAAAGAATAGACATTGCATATTATGATTTTATATAACCATATGAGGGATAACAATAAATGCAGCTCATTATTAAATCTCTGCAAGGACTAGAAATGATGGCTACTGAATGTATTTGCACAGGGTAGGGTATTTTGGGTGAACTAGGTTTTTTGGGACAGGGGTATACTGTGACATTTATTTTTAGCTGTTGACCCCTTTGGCTGATTACCGCAGCTTTCATGTCACTGCTGAAATCCTCTGAAAGAGAAAATTTTAGATACATGCATAAATATTTGGATGTCATAGTATAATTCATTTAAATAGTCCATCAGCTTATAGTTGATCGCTGACTATTTATTTAAGGGAATTATAGAGAAACACAAACATACTGGAACTCACGCTTTGCTAGTTGGGGTGCTCATTGGTTAATGTAAGTGACTGAATGGTTGGGCATTCTTTATGTATGCCCGCTGGAGTGGGTCTCTCCAGAGATGTAGGCACTGGGATGCCAATAAATGAATTGCATGTAGGCTTCAGTTTCAAACAGGTGTTGAGATGCTCAGCCCAACCAAAAAAAATGGTGTCTCAATCCATGCGTCTGGTGTCCTAGTAGCTAAGCACTTAGGTAGATTTTTTGTGAATGTCACTCTTGCATATAGGCACCTACGTTTAGATCTCCGTTGATGCCTAAGAAATTTGTTGCTGACCTTTAGCGACTAAATCAAAAAGTACATGAGTGTAAAGACATGGAGTATGAATTCTGCATTTCACTGAAATGAATGGAAAAGGTGGGTTTGAATGAGTGGACAGACATGAATATCAGGTAGAAGGATTTCAAAAAGTGTGCAGTTAATCACTGAGCTATTGCAATGAGGAATAATTATATCCTTATGAATACCCACTGGCCAGCACTTTGGCTTGGAAAAATGTAGTTGCATCATGAAATGTGCAAGTGGATCAAAGTCCTGCTGCTTGCAGGCACATCATTCATAGATAGATGGGGACACAGAAATCAGTTTTCTTCATTTTTATGGAGCACTTCTCACACCCCGAGCAGTCTATTGGTTGGGGGGCAGAAACAAAAATCTTACTGACACCCAGACTTCGTCTGTGCAATGCTGTAAAAGGTGCAGCACTGATGGGGTGCCCAGCTCCATCACCTCCTCTGCATAGATCCCATCCTCAGATCGACTCCTGTCCTTACATAGCTCTGAAGTAGCACTGTGGAATAGCACAGCTGCTAGCAATCAGGCAGTGCTAACAGACCCGCATCAACAGTTATTTGCTAAAAAATGACAATTTCAGCCCTCTCTTGAAGGAAGGCAGCCAGGTAAACTGTTAATGTGAAATGTGTTATATTTGTGCTTAGCACAGTGCAGTACAGTGCCTATTTTGATTTAATGTTCCAGCCCTGAAAATGCAGGCAGCATCTAATAGTACAACAGCCATGCAAACTTCATGAGTAAGTAAATACATTTACACATTTCACACTGATACTGGCTTAACTGCATACTTTCACTTGGAAAAAAGCTTGTAAGAGAGAGGTAGAAAATCCAGATAAAGCACAACAAAGAGGCAGGAAATTTATCTAGACTGAAAAGTGGCATTTTCTGAGTGTTATGAAATAACAAGATCCTATCACACCTCTTCCAGTGACATATTTCATGTAACTGCACATAGTCTGTGGTATATTCCTGGGTGGCATGTTGCTCACAGCACTGTAATGAGGAGATCTCAAGGGGATGCCTACATCTGCAGGTCCTGGAGGTTAGAGGTTCAGATCCACACGTGTCAGCCCCATTTTCTCCCTTAACTTGACTCTATACAATAGCAGATCTGGCTCTCCTCCATCGATTTTGTGGTTAATGATGGTR
This sequence comes from Apteryx rowi, assembly GCF_003343035.1. NCBI lineage: Eukaryota > Metazoa > Chordata > Aves > Apterygiformes > Apterygidae > Apteryx > Apteryx rowi. The sequence continues at coordinate 307,459 of NW_020449385.1, read as the reverse complement.
TAGCAGAATGATTTACTTAGCCAAACTCATTAAGAAATAAAACAGCCTTTGAGAGCATGAAACTACATGGCAGAGCATACCTGTGAATATACAGGCTCAATAAGCATATTCACGTAATTATCTTAAGACAGTAATATTTTTTTCCTTTACTTTCTGACTGGTATTTAAATTCATGGGAATTATACAAGAAGATTTATCTAAGTGCTGATATTACCCTCCCTAAAAGCTTCAGATTACCAAAAAAAAAAAAAAAAGAAGAGAGAGAGAGAGAGAGAGAGAGAGAGAGAGAGAACAGCGTTGTTCATGCTATTTTACAGCTGATCAGCCCAATGGAGGATTGACTGGACAGCTTGCTCAGGGCCAGACATCAATGCTGTGGCTGTGAGTCGTTGTAGCAGAGATCTTGTGAATTCCTATCTAGCACTGTCACATCGTAGACAATAAGTAATATCATACAAATATACTCGCCAATTACAAATATTATCCAGGGCAATGTGTGTGCACAGGTCATAGAAACACTATGGAACATCTCTGGAGGTACTGAAGAGAGAAATAGATATAGGAAAAAGAAAATCTGTTGCTTTTTGCATTCTTMATTTTTGTGAATTCTTTTTGTTCTTTTTCATTTTGTGTTTTCTCTACAGTATTTTCATTTTCTTCTTTTGTCTCTGCAACAGAACATTTAGTTTTCAATAGGCCCCGGAATGTGCTTCCATTAATAGATGTTTTTACTCTCTATGATTGAAAAGTGTCCAACAACAATCTTTTTGCATGAGAAATCTGAGAATACTGATCTTAGGGCACAAGTAGTTGATTATGAAAAATAAATACTGCTCCTAATTTGGCCTCAACTTTTAATAGCATCTGTGCCCAATTACAGCTTGTGGACAGATACTGGCATTTGTAGGTTAAAACTAGAACAATCTTGAGGAAATTTAGAAATTGCGCCCAGATCACAGAATCTCCGTAAAGCACCAGTAGCTTTTCTCTGTGCTTTCCATTGCTCTCTTTAGTACTCCTGTGAAAAAAATACCATTTAGCATTTTTTTTTCTACTATGTCTCATTTATTTGCCAGCATTTTTAGCTATGCAAGTCTTGTTGATACCTGTGAGAGCAGAACAATTTGAAGACTAGTGCAGAAAGTGCAGTTGTAAATGATGCTCATTCTTTCCATTAGACTGCCTGTAGTTCTGTCAATAAAAGTCAGTTATGGAAGAAGATAGCACACTTTCCAAAATATACTAAAGGAGTTACAACAGTATTATATCCTACCGTGCTGTTCAAGCCACGAAGGTTATTGTCAGCAGGGGATGCTACCTATGGAAGCAGATCGAGCTCTTTAGAGGAAGCAGAAATTATGTACTGTAAAACCATAGGAATGTGTGTTTCATTCTACTTTTGCTGTCCTTGTGGCTTTTACGCATGCTCCAAACAGTCATAATAATAAATAACTGAATCCCTGTATCTCTCATGGAGAAGCGTAATGAAGCTGTCTGCTTAAAAGCTCGTCTGTGCTTTAATTAGCACCAAGGCAGAGCCAACAGCACCGTGTCAGGAAGGCACAGCCCTGTACATTTTCAGAGAAGATGGTTTCCCACACCACCAGTTACTGATCTGCTGGACTATCAGACTGCCGTGCTGCTTTCTGGGCCTCCCGCTACCTTGCTCGCCCTTACGTCTTCCTCCCAGACAGTCGTTTCACTGATCTGGCAGACGTCCCTACTGCAGCTCAGCAGCAGACCTAGAGGGTCAGTGCTGCGACCAGCCACGAGCTGGGCAGCATTTGTCCCCATCAGGGAAATGGCCAGGCTCTTTTTCCATCTGCTCTCACATCGCAGCTACATCCGGAGCACACCTTTTGCTTAAGAGTGTYGGAGAACAACGTCCTAAGGTCTTAGGACAGAAAAAAGCCACCTGTAGAGGTCTCTCTTTCACTTGGCCAGAGGAGATTTATCTCTGCTACTCCAGTGTACTCGCCTAGCGAGAGCACTCTGCATTCTTCCCAAGCAAAAGAAAACACAGTGATAAAGCTTCCAGAAACACCATTTTACAGGTTTTAGTTAATTCATACAGAATCCCTACCGTTCAATTTCTTCTGCCTTTTTTGGAGTGATGAATCCACAATATACAACATTAATTGTCAAGGAGCTACAGCTAAGCCCTATAATAGCTAGATGCTCTAACAGTAATTGACAGCTGGCATGTACAGAAAGTGTTACTTACATGGCCTGAAATTGAGAGAATTAAGCGACAAAATTAAATGCTTGCATGCTTCTAGGCAGCAGCTCTGATTTAAGTAAGGAATAAAGAAATACAATTACCACACAAAGATTTATTGCACATAAGTTTGGTCAGGATTTTATACCTACAATATACCACTTCGAGTCTTGTCACCASGTATGCACATAAACACATTCATCTTGAGGGATGTCACAGCTTGCTTAATATAACCAATAATACAATGCCTTACAGCAACAGTATCTTTGCAGGGGAAAAAAAAAAWGAACAACCCAGCTCTCGTTCTTTTAACAGCCATTTAAAAATACTTCTTTGTAAAATTAAGTTTAATTAAGCATACAGGATTCACTTAACAAGCTTTTTCTTCCATCATAAAGATTTTGAAGTCAATTTTATTACCCTAATTTTCTAGCTCTGATACTTTTTGCCTTTTGAACTTTTTATTTCTTGTAAAGACAGAAATTTTTCTGAACAGATTCTGTAGTAATGCTCACTTTGTTGCATGACAAGTACTTTTTGTAAGTAAAAATGGTCTCTTTCTTTAAAAGGGATTCCCTTAGGTGGACTCTACAGCAATTAAGCTGAGAAAGAAGAGGAATTCAATACAGAGCAGCCTTTTTTTGATTTCCAAACTGCAAGGTTAGCAGAGATTAAATAGTGGTGTAACATCCTCTGAATTCTAAAAACATCTTTCCAGCAGGGGGATGTAGAAATCCAGTTTTTTACATGTTGCAAAACTGGTGTGACAATTATTTTCCTGTGGCATAAACACCAGAATGGATCTATTTCAAAAAAGAACAAAATAAGAGAAAAAAAGCCAGCAAGCTTTTCTGAAGAATTCCCAAGTCTGAGCAATTGTTAAATTGTTTCCCTGTTTGTAATCTGAATAAATGATGACCCTGCATACTTTTGAATTACTTGCCAGATTACTGCCCAGGAAGTGACTGGGGCAAGTATTTCCTGAATCTATTCAGAGTAAATTATGGATGAAAAAGCAGGATAGTATATACACGATCTAGAAACCATGTGGCCAGCCTGTGTGGCTTGAAACACTGTAAACTGTATCTAGAATTGCACTGGGTTGTGGTTTTCCTTGGTGTGAACCAGGTTAAAAATAAGGTAACATGATGCACAGGAATAAAGAAAAACAAGTTGTTGACTGGGCACTACAGCGCACTTTTTGATCAACAAAAATAATTTCCCTTGTTAGAGTATTTCAACTCCAGTCACTGGGGGAAACCTGAGCCCATGAGCCCAACCCAAAGGAAGGAAATTTCTTTTAATTTTCAGAGACAAACTGAGCATCAATGCCTGCTGTTAGCTGTCATTTGGACATCTACAACSTATTCCCACAAGGCCAGCCTGGATCGCCTCCCTCCGAGGGCCATAACATCTCCCCTTCTCAGGAAGCTGCAGCTAAGATTTAAGGGGACTCTCCTGCACGCTCCTCTATGCTGTTACGAGAGATGAAGGCTGGCTTTGTGGTTTAGGGTAGAGGATCTAAATCGGATTAATTTCAATGCAGAGATCTGCCAAAAGAGAGCGAGGCAGGTGGGACCTAAACCACAGGTTAGCCCAGCTGACTGAGCCTGGGAGGCTTTTCACCTGTGGCATATGAAAGACCTGAAGTTGAGCTGAGAGCAAATGTCTTCTCTTCCACAGTCTCAGTTGTCCATCCCCAGCTGGTGTAAACCACCAGAGTTATGCTGAATCAAACAGGCTTTAGGGATTTGCACCTGCTAAGCGGGTGTCTGCTGTGCTTCAAATCCTTTTCATTTGCTTTTTGAGCCACAAACCTGGAAGAGAAATAAACTGGACTAATTCTTCTTGAACTCCCAGCACCCATCCTGAATTCCTGCTTCCTCACACTTTCTTTTGCCCAGTCCCTCACCTACCACATTTCTTTCTTCACTCAGAGATTTCTGGCACAGGAAAAGATGCCTTTGCAGCATGCAAGTTGGAATTTGTCTTTTTGCTCAAATGCTGCTCTACCATTCTTGCTATATTTCAATATACAGTTCTTATTTAATTGTAGAAAACTGCACTCAGAGATACAGAATCATTACACAAAACAAAGCGCTGTCTAAGTGAATTAAGAGATTCTAAATTAAAAATGAAACAAGCTGTTGTCAATATACCAGTGTCAGTTCTCACCAGTGCTTTGAGTTATCCAATAATAAGGCTCTTTATGGGCTCTAGTCCTTCTTCCATCGAAGTCAATGGCAAAACTCCCAATGATACCAAGGGGAACAGAATCCAGTTAATAATCTGCAAGCTGCTAGTACAGTAAGAGTCACAGTAATTATGCAGATGGCCATATAAAGAAATTCAGTTGAAAGTCATTTTGTTTAAGAAAAAAAAAGATCAATATGGAAGAGAAATTCTGTTGTAATAGAAAATAACTGAAAGTTTAGATTTCTGAGATTGAAAGTAATAAGTCATTTGACTTTATAAACCCTGATGGACGAACTGAAACAGAATCACATAACAGAAATCATGAAGAACAGATCTGTGTGAAATTATACCCTCATTTCTATATTAAGATAGAATCTTACAGGTTTAATTACATGCTGGGTTTTACATTGTGGGAAACAACTTATTTCAGTAGGGCTATGAAGAGTATAAATCAATATATTACTGATTTATTCAGATTCACACTCCTTGAAACACAGAGTTGGGCTCAAAGGGAGGGGAATAAAAAGAGGGAAATGTGTACAGAGTTTAGGGCTAGAAGAAACCATTTTAAATTGCTGCAAGGGAATTTGAAGTTAAAAGGTGGGAAAACTAGGAAACAGTTTGTCTCAAGAGACTCTGAAATTGTTATTAGTAGGAGTCTTTAAAAGTAGGTGTTAAATAAACATTTGTTAGGAATGACAGTGGAAAAGCAGATCCTGACTTGTGAAGGGAAGGCAGACTGGAGGATTTCTTAAAATCCCTCCAGATATGTTCTCTATGATTCTTTGATTTTTTTTTAACTGGTGATTTCCTCTAATTTATAGGTCACATTATTTTACTCACTACTGCTGTACAGAACGTGATGACTCTTACTTGATTTCCAGTTTGTATTTACAAGCATTATAAAATGAAGATTCCTTTCATCATATTTATTGCTGTAGTGCCTAATGATGAACCAAGAACGGTTTCACTTCATTAAGTGTTGTACTCTGAGCTTCAGGGAATTGTGCCTCTGAGAGCTTTCAAATCAAAAATCCTTTGGTGGTTTGTTCAAATGGTGACTCACCCTCACGGTGCACAGTATATCCTATGTCCTTCTGCTCCATTTAGAAAATTCTGCAGCACTTCCTATTTTCTTCATCTGGAAATACTTACACTGTAACAAAGTCAACACTTGTGCTTTTGGTCAGTGATGTAGGTTTTAACTCTTTGACCCGAACATATTCCACTCAAACTGAGATGCCTCTGTTCAGAGGTTCATTATTTCTTCTCTAGACAGAAAGGAAAGGGGGAGATACGTTCAGATGATGGTTTAAACTTTATGTGGTCTGTATTGCCTTGCAGATGTGATTTTTTTTTCCCCTGTTGACTATGCAGGGAACTTCTGGTGGCAAGAGTCCTAACCTAGGGATTTTACCCTAGTGTTAGGTTTGGTTAGATAGATCCAATCTTTAAATCTTCCTCTGTAAGATATCTTCCCTATTTCTTCAAAATGATTTTTGGTTTCTGTCTTCACAGGTGATATTTCTATTGCCATTTTTTCTCAGAAATGTCAAGTGTACCCCTTGTTTTCACCGTGACTGTTGCATAAACCCCACCAACAGATGCTTTTGTGGCAACTGTCTTGAATCATCAACTTTCCACTCACTGCTACTCATATTTGCTCCTTACACATCCTTTTTGGGTCTGGTAAATTTATCCAGCAGGCAGGAGAGTGGGACTTGCAGTAGGACACTGTTGCCACACAGATGTAACAGGTCAAGAAGAGACTTTGCTGCAAATGGGGACTTAACCTTGTGTTAATGCTAGAAATATGCCACTGGTTGGGCTTTTTTTTAGACTATAGAAACTATAGACTATATATAGACTATAGACTATAAAAGACCTACAATGATCTTCCACTGTTGTTTTGATGTTTAGACTCTACTTTGAAGGATTGGGCTTGCTGTAGGGGTGGTTCACTGCTAATCCAGTATCTCCATCTAATTTGATTCCATACTTGTTTTCTTGTTTTCTTTTTAACTTTCCTCTCTTTCTGCTCAGAAGGAGGGTTCCCAGGCTAGGCTCACCTTTTCTGAAATTATCTATTTTCCTTCTTGTGGGCCAATACAGTGAAAGGGAGCTCACTGCACAGACTTACACTGAAATTAGTCTGCCATGAAACATGAGAGAACTACTTTGTATGTCATGGATTTATTCACAGACATCTTGTGAGCCTTTAGAAATGCAGGACAATGAAAAGAAGATTGAACAGGGGCCACAGGCATGTAATAACATTTAAGGAATTTATTAGCACATCCAACAGATGACATATTTTATTTCGTTTAATTATTTGCATCTCATTTGTTACAGTAAAGCTTCTAAAAATAATGATTTCATTAAAAAAAACTCTAGCAATGCAAAGTTTGGCTTTCCTTGCTTTCTGTTAGTACACAGATTGTGCAGTACAGTGCTGGTCAGTCACCATCAAGCCGATTCCAACTCAGCTTGAAAAAAATCTGGAGAAATGCTTGGAAACCATGGTGTTCACAACTTGCCACAGGCAATGGAAAGAGAGCTGTGAAACATCATGGCCTCAAAGAAAACAAAATCAAACCTCTACTGGGAAAGAGGAGGTGGGAGCAAAATACCCACAGTAGGTCAATTGGCTTTAATAAATAACAATAAAACTGTAATGGGCTTCTGTTGCTGATAATGTATATCTGATCCAAGCTAGAGAGGTGTGGCTTGTGATGATCTGGCTTCACTGCTCTTAGTGCCTGAGTCTGAAGTAAAGATCATGTAGTTATACCCGTCCATACTGCATTCACACCCCCAAACGCTTCCCAGAACCGTGTAATGACAAAGGCGATGAGCCAGTGAAACAGAACGGCTGGAAATTGTGAAGCCACTTTTGCTGAAGGTCTTTAAATGGAAACCGAATAAAAAGCTAATTGGAATGATGTAGTTACAGATGATCTTGCCTTGGGGCAGATAGACAAAGTAATTGAACTCTTGAAGTCCTGGCCAGCACCTTTTTTTTTTAAACTTCATAATCTTGCATTTTGATTGGGGAACAAACCTTGCTAATTTGTTTTTCTGAGGCTCTTGTACTGCCTCAGTGCAGTGTTGATACATCAGTCTTCAGAGTCACATCTGAGCACTAGTAATGCTTACTATTAGGTTTGCTTGCAAAATTCATTTCTGAAAAGGCATTATTCTAAGATTACTCTGACTATAGCAAATCACCTCACTTCCTGCTGCTGGACTTTGTAGAACTGTGGCTATACTTTGATCTAGAGAAAGCCTTAAAATGAGCAGAGCCTTCAGCAAGGATGACAGCTCTTTACTTTGAGATTTTAATAGGGGAGATGTATTTCTCTCGAATAAAATTTTGTAGGATAGTTAGATGTGCAAACCATAAAAAGAATTTCTTGCTTTTTAAATTCTGCGTATCCCTCTCTCCACCTACCTACAGCATTCTCATGGTGGCTGCATTTGGGTTTATAACAGGAATGGAGGCTCAAACTATTGTTACAGTACTAATCTGGCAGATTTAGCTTTACCAAGTTCCAAAGCACTTGTTCAGCTGGGTTTCTGTTTGCTATTGTAATTAATTAAAACTGTTATTTGGCTGGCAATCTGGAAAATGCTTTTATAGAGCAATCCAAATAAAAAAAAATCTATGTTTTCCTTCTGGACTTTGGGTTCTTTGTTTGTAGAGATCCATATATAGACCTTTACCTGAGAGTGAATTCCTGCTGATTTCACTGGGAAGACTGGCAAGTCTGCGAACGTTAAATGACAATGTCTTTGAAATAAGTTCCATGCAAATAGACAGGGTTTGTCTGCATGGGGCCCTGCTCTAGTTAATGAGGCACAGAAGCTCCTCTATGCATTTCTTATTGTGAGAATGTCTTCTGTTTGGCTAAAAAAGCCTGAATTTATGGTTGGTTGTGTCTGCTTATTTGGCAAGATATTAATCATATATCATTTGGATGTAGCCTCTGAATACACAGAATGTATTCCTATYCTCAGATTTTTCTGGCCATTTTAAATAACTGTTAATGTACAAATTTAAAATTTAAGTTAATATGATATTTAAGATGTGACATTCCTTTGTGGTTTAACCTGTCATTTTGTYTGTTTATTCCACTACATTATGAGCTTACTCAGAGTAGAAGAGAAAAACATCTTGTCTTCCTGACAAGGAGGACAAGAAGAAGAAAATGATTATTTAAAAGAAATAGTGGGTCTCATTCTGTCTCTGTTTTCACTGTATTTGCATCATGGTTGTTCCAGGCATTTCAGCAAAGTTATTCTGAATTTACATCTATGTAACCAAGGGCAGGATTTGGCCCACACTATGTAAAGGCTGCATCCTGTTGTTATGGTAACAAAAGTTCTAAAAATTGTAGAAGAAAAGAACACCAGGTTGTTGTGATAAATGACGCATTAAAAGTGACTGCTTTCTTATAGTCTCTGACTTTTAATTGATGTCTTTTTGTGTGGCATCTCTTATTATTGATGGATGCAATTAGCCAGGATTCTACTGTAGCAGCTTTAACATTCCAGAGGCCAGATATCAAATGAGAGATGACTGGGTTGCATTTTAGAGCAAGATGAGTGAATGGTTAGCTTAAACTTGTATGACAAAGTTATGTTCTGTGCATTCCTATCGATTTCTGCCACAGCTGTTGCTGGGCTGCAGAAATCAACCTAAAGGCTAAAGTCATCACACTGACAGGAAGGAAACCACATTTTTAACTTCAGAAATGTTCTAGATTCTGAAACAGACTTATGGGAGTAAACAAAAAAAATTCAGTGAGGTCCAATACTAGTTTCCTTTAACATTCTTGCAGGGAGATATAATACATAAATTGCTATCTAATGATCTTCTCTCTGGTCCATGATGAGCCAAACTTTGAGGTCTATAAATCTACCTAGCCAGCCTCTCAGTTACAGATTGTCCTGGATTTGCTTGATTAGCTCCATCAGCCCCTCCCTGACGAATTAGCATGCCATCCCTCAAGTCCTTGGGAGGTGAGAACTGACTCATTTCCTCCTGGACAGCTACAGTTGGCACCTACTAAGAAGCAAGCACAGAAACAAAACCCCGGGAAGCAGATAGCAGAGAAATAAAGGCGAATTCAAGTTGTAATGACACAGCAAATCATTATGCGTATAAAAATGAGATGTAATTCTCTCCAGATTATAGACACCTAAACTTAGGTGTTTGCATATGGGTGTCTACATGTGTCTAAGCTCCCAGCATAGCCAATGATGTTAAAGTCAATGATGCGGCATTTCTTTATTGAAACATGGCACCTGCTGCCATTTGAGATGTTCTAGGATATCAAAGATATCTAGGACTTCTGGGAGGTCTGAGCATTTCTGGAGAAGTAGCTGGATACACCATAGCACCCAAGATGACACAAATATTTGTCCCATCTAGCCTGGACAAATACTTAGCTCAAATATTCAGCTGACACTGATGCTACATTACTCCAATCTCCACTGACTGTAATGAGAGCTTAAACACCAACTCAGATGTATACACCTACACTGTAGACACCTTATTGTCTAAAGACTGGTTCTGAATTTCATACCTGATTACTGTTTTCCAGCCATAACTCTAACAGTGTATGAAACAAGGGAAGGCAAGGGTTTTGTTTTTAATTAGTCATGCCATATTAGCTTCATGAAAGTCAGAATAAAATTTCTACTGATTTCAGAAAGAGCAAGATGAAATACAAGCAATTTTGAAATATCGGTCATTGTTGTTTACATCAGGGTGACTGTGGTTCCTGTCTTCATAGAATTGCTTTATTTAAGCTGTTGAAATGTAAGCCATCTAGTTTAAGGTAGTATCTAGATTCTTTTCATTGTCAGTGGAGGTAGATAGAGGCACCTCCATAGGGTCTCTTTCCAGTTATTAACTAGTGAGCCTCACTCATGAGACTCATGAGTCGTCTTTTATGTCTAGAATAACTTTTAGGTGACCAAAGTTAGGTGTCATGAATCCCACCCTGAATGGTKGCAAGCAACTTTTATGACAGCAGTTTGGGTGCCCCAGTAACACCAGTCTATAGCTAAGTGGGAGCAGATGAAGTATGCATAATCAGAGATCCGTTCCATGCTTACTGACTCCTAGAGAAACAACTATAAAATATTGGCAGGAATTTCTACCAAGAGGTTTTATTACAGGCATATAAATACAGAACATAACTGATAAAATCTAGGTTATTCAGAGAAAATCACTGTTGTGGCTTTGATACATACTGATGAATAGCGAAGCCACATGAACATTCTGTGAGGCTGGATTAAGTTCTGTGTTTGTGTCCTGCAATGAGTTTGATCAGCTAATTTCAGGACAAATATAGAGCAACAGGAAAGCGCTGATCACTGAGGCTCAAATTCAGCAGACTACTTGAGCACATGAATCCTTTCTAACTGGAATTATTCCTGTGCTTAGGATTAGGCACTTGGTAGTCAGAGTGCCTAATCAGAGCCTAACCTACAAACTGCAATTTGCAGCACGACCCATAATGTCATTCTGCTTTTCAGTTGCTCTATTTATTTTTCTGGAATTCATACTAAAATAGGGCTGAGATAAAAGAAAAGTTAACTATAGTAACTTTTTGGTTTGTCTCAAGTGCTAACTCTCTTAGAGATAGCTGCTTCTGGGAAATCAGGGCTTGAATAACCTTCAGCAGGCCACAGGTGTCTGCAGCCAAGCTCTGGGGCTTCATGGGCGCCCAGTTAGGAGGCTGCTGCCCTATCTGTGCCTCTTGCTCTCTGCCAGAAGTTGCTGCCGGGTGGCACCTCCTCCCCATGGCTGTGGGGTGCGTGCACAGCTGGCACCAGCTGGGGGTCGTGGGACAGCATGGGGGCACCTGCACCTCAGGGGCACCCACAGCCCATGGGCGCTTTCCCCAGCGTGGGGGTCCACGGGGTGTCGGGGCAGCGTGGGGCCACGTAAAGCCACAGCAGCCGCGTCTCCTGCRGGAGGGGGTGAATAGGGAACCCCCTGCCCAGGAGAAGGGTGAGCACTTATAGCTGTGTGTGTGTGAGCATGTGTGTGTGCACATTTGTGTGCGTGCGGGGGGGAATCAGAACATTTTAAGACTGGTTGTAGAAGGGTGTTTAGAAATGCAGATGTTTATTAATACTTTGTAATTGCCTACTGTTGTCATTAATCTTCTGGATTGCTGTTACTGGTTCTGCATGTGCGGTTCACAGATTGCTGTTAAACTGTGTGCTGTTAATAAATCAATAAACCCCTTTGAATTCAGCTACGTGGACTGAGCCAGTCTTCCCTGAGACAATGTGTGTGTACATGCATATTCAAAAAACTGGTGCCTATCTTAGAAGGCAACAGAAATAAAAGCTGCTTTGCAAAGAAAATAATATTGACTGGGGGCTGCTGTAGGTTTATTGCTTTAGCTCTTAAATAGTGATGGTACTTTCTATGCTGTTGAATGGTGAAGGAAAAATATATGTTTTGCTCAGATTAAGTTGCTGGGAAGAAAATATATAAATCCATGGCTTTAACAAAGAGAAAAAGCAGAAGAGGTGTAGTCAGAAAAGCACTCAAGGGTCTTTTTGTTTATTCTGGTCAGGTTATAGGAGGTAGGTCAGAGGAGAAGTTAAATCACGCAGGAAGCTAGCCCTGGCCTTTACTGCACTAAAGCAGGCTTGAAGAGTGGGCAATGGCTTAGCTTGTTGTTATGCCATGGAACCACAAATTGTGATTAAATTAAACAAAACCCAGAAGAATGCACACACAGAGCATCAGAACAGACTCCTGCATGTTCCTTCTGTCTTCGCACTAAATTATGTGCATTCTGATAAATCTGGAGTAGCATATTTACCCCTTCAATATGGTAGTAGAAAGCAATTTACTGTGTAAGGTGCTGCATGGGTAGTTCAAGAGAGAGGTCAGATAAAAATGAACAACACCGGACTTCTTAGCTAAAACAGCAGTCTCTCAGCCCCTCATGTGGCAGTTGTGCCTAAGATTTATTTTTCAAGGATCTTTGCTCTAAAGGCAACAAAGAATCCAAGAAGACTGGAGTAATTAGAAGAATCACATTGTTCCCTTCTCCTCTGGCATACAATCAGAAAGGAAAAAATGAACCTGGAACAGAGAGCAGACCTTCAACGCTTCTTCTGTTCTCTGCATAATAGAAGGTGTTGATCGGGGTAGCAGTGTGAAATATTGCCTTGGCACACAGACCGAGCATCTGAGCTGGTGAAGACTCCTATGTCGTGAGCACAGGGACAACTTCATTTGTCAAACCGCATAGAAAAGAATAAAAAGAAAGAATATATATTATTTGCTTTAATGTTTGAAGAGCTGTTAAAAAATTCATGGCCCAATTCTCCAAGAAATTTATCAGGCGTGAATAAACTCCAAAGTGTGTTTTATGTTTCATATGCATATCTGGAGGAGAACTGGAGATTAGTCATAACACACAAATTAAAACCAGTGGACTTTGATGTGATCAGCATACTACAGTGCCCARTATGTTTCCATGGAAGTGTAGGAAGATTTAGCTCACAGAAGATCCTTTCTAAAGGCCCTGCTGTGCACTGATGGGTGTTGTCAACAAAGAGCAGATTTGGCTGACCTGTTTCTTCATAAGCTGAGTTAGAGTTGCAGGTCAGATCGGGGGGGTGAAGGGTGAGAGACAGAGTGGGCTAATTTATAGTTCTTCATCTGTGACCTGCCAAAAGATAAATATAGGAAATGGAGCTAGATGGTTACTGATACCCTTGAACGATGTTAATTTACACCTGCTGATGGATTTTGTTTCTTTGGAATGGGTGTGGCTGAAAATGATTGGGTAAGAACAGGGAGACCTGATGACAGAGGCTGATGCAACTTCCTCTTCTTTTCTGATATCACATATTGTGACAGCAAAGTCAGGGAATTAATCACAGTACATTATACAGTACTTTTTGTCAGAAATTTGTATTATGGCCCTTTTAAAATATTAATCATTGAAGCTATTAAAATGCACAAAAGGAGGCCATGAAATATATGAAATTTGTGCCATTTCAAATTAGATTTAAAATTAAAAAATCAAAATTATCAAGTGTTATTAAAGTAGTTGGAAAATCGGATATTTTACTAACTGATGAAGTATCTTCTCCGGTAAATTTTGGTCAATGAAAATATTAAGACCATTAAATATCTGAAATCTCAAACCCCATAAAAGCCTTAGAGTGATACTTTTGAAAATAAGCATAAAAACACAGATTATTTTGCAATTTAATAAATAAGAAGCTGACAATGTAAAAAAATTAATTAAGGTTACTTAGATATCTGAATAAAAAAAAAATTAATACAGTTTTATTCCAAACTTATAGCATCTTCTTATTAATTTTCTTAATCCACTTAATGTCTGATTTACCAACCTGAAAGGATGTCCTACTCCAACCTTCTCCAGGCTTCTGAAACATAGTCTTAAGATTTGACTTTATCTGGAGATAAGTGGAGTTTTTCAGCAATCATAAATGACTCTTCTTCAGTCTAAATTCAAGTTTCTGAAAGGATTTATCACAGTTTGGCCCCAGGTAACAGGATGAGCATGTCATCAAGCTAACAGTAGGCATACATCCTCTCTGGTTGAAAGAAAGAAGACTATTTTTGTGAGGAGTTGTGTGGAAACTGTCAGTCCACATGGGGAATACTCTGTATTAAATTTATATCTTGTTATAGGAAAAGTTAAAAGTATCTCTGAATAACTTGCTGATTGCCAGTTAATGGGTAGGGTTTTTCCTTGAAGCTTTCCTTTATAGAAATTGGTGTGTATGTTTATAAGGTCTTGAAGACAATGCTGTAAGTGATGGAGGCCAGCATTTCCACCAGGAAAATCAATCTCCCTGCTGGGTAGCTAAATTTTAAAATCTGCATAACCATGTTTCTTTTTACACCACCAAGGATCTCTCTCTCTTTTTTTTTTTTTCTTCCCGTAGAACTGATTTTATAGTTCAAATATGTAGGAGACTGACCATTGGATCCATCATCTGCGGCCAGGCAGGATCTTGCTGATTGTCTGTTTAATTTAATTTACTCTGAGACACAGATACAAAGTACCATCCAAGATTTACGATTCTGTGCTATTTCCTTCAGAATTGATGGAAAGCATTATCCTTCACCAGGCCCCGGATCAGACAGAAAGGGTGAAATATCCAGGGAGATAATGTTCTCAGGAGGCCTGGCAGAGGAGTCTGCAGATGGGTATTTTCCTTTCGTCTTATGAAAATGATAGTTGCTTTATGTCCCTACTGTGGGACTATTAGAAACGGGAAGGGAAGTGATGGAAATCGTGCAAATTGTGGCAATAAGATTTTGTGTCTAGGCATGTGGCATCATGCATGTAGAATGGATAAAAGGTTTAAGGGAGCTTTGAAACATGTACCCCCAACACTGACTCAGCCGGTTGCCAGTGAAAGGAGCTTCCTTGCAGCCCGCCCAGCTGTCCCAGCACGTATTTCGCCCACACACCAGCTGGGAGACAGGCTGCCTCTGGCCTACCATCTCCATCTGTCTCTGCTGAGCTGGGAGGAGAGAAAGGCTCTCCTTCAGACAGGCGGTCAAAACACTTTTTCTTCATATTAGTCATTTTCAGGAGGAAAAGCAGGACACTAATAAAGAATTGCTTTGCTGGAGGGGAACTCACTCAGGTGTCCTGCGGGAGCTCTGGTCTCAGAAGGAGTCCTGCAGCCCCCGCCAGGGTTGCCAGAAGCCAAAACCTCCAGATAGCTCTGCCAAAAGGGTCCTCTGCTGACAGCCAAGTTGTGTTCCTCCTCCAGTTGCCATGGAGATGGGAAATGCTCTTCTACAAAGACCTTAGCACATAGGGGACTGAGGAAGAAATATTTGAGAAGGCTTCTCTTTTCCAGACAGAGCACATGTTCCTTTAAAGGGAAATTAGAAGTTTGTTTTCTGCATATTCCTTCAATATTAGGCGAAAACATCCTGAGAGTTGTATGTTTCTCCGCCTGGGTATCCATCTTGCTAATCAATAAATTCTACAGCTGGTGATGGGAGGATGATTTATGGTGTGGTGTGGTATCAGAGTTACATTGCTTTGATGATGCATTGATGCAATATATTATGGAGGCAATATCTTGCAGTGATACATCGATTCAAAACATGGTTGTAACCAGCAGCAGCATTATAGAACAGCCCTGTCTACTTTTTCTTTTTCTTTTTCATGTCTGCCAGATGAAAACATTTGGGATGCTGGCATTATGGCATTGCTGTTCTCCTCAAAAAGAAAAGATTCTCATTTTTTATGAGTTGCACTTGGACAGGCAGCCCCCTTGGCCCGTACACTGGAAGTATCAGATGCTGTCACCGATAAGGCCAACAGAAGGGTGCAGATGGGCTCTGGCCACCTCCTGCTTCATAGCCTGATGGACCATGTTGAGTTTGTCACTCAATTCATGGGTGGCTGTTGATGCCTTTGGAATGGGAGAGGGTGCCTGAGCTATTCTGTTGCATCTCCAGCACTGTATGTGTTTACTTGCTCCCCTCCTCTCCCTGCCAGTGAAGAGCCATGTTTATTTTCAAGTGGTTTTGCTTTTACCACGTTTCCAGTGAGCTAAGCCCATTGCAACCATCAGAGTGCATCGAGCAATAAGACTACATTAAGCCTCCTAGGGAAGCTAGCATACCACAGTGTTGAAATTAGACAACATATTGTACAACACAGCCTCAGATATTCAGATGAACATTTTTCCTCGAGGTCCTGTAGGCACATCCAAGTTTGAACAGTGAAGAGTACAAACAGCTGCAATCCCCATGAGCCAGTGGGCACACTGCTGTCACCAGCTACTGAAGTGTAAGTCAGTGACTTTGGCACACCTTGAGGAAAAAAGTCTGCTACCCAAACAAAATACAATTATTTCTCATCAGGGAGTAGTGCAATGGGTTGGAGGAGAAGCAGGATCTGACTGCAGAGTGCCACAAAGAGGTTTGCACAGGGGAATTAAGTGTTCAGGCATTTTTCTTTGAAAAATTGGTGGTTTTTTTATGACTATCAGCACAGAGGTACTGGCTGATGTTCTGATGTAGACTATTCCCTGCTAAAAAAACAACTGGAGAAAATACCAATGAGTTACATGCAATGACTGTTCAAACCTTGTCATAAATCCAGAATCATCAAGTAACTAGACTAGTAACTAGGTGTCAGGGAGCACCTGGCATCCTTTCTAGGGGCTGCATAACTGTCTCCTTTGGACTGTGTACTTATAACCTCTCAGGGAATCTTACTGTCACAGGATGCAGCTAATAACATTAATGAATTCCCCTCATCCTAAGGCCCATCTTATAAAAGAGGAAGCTAAGAAAGAGGGAATGTTAGAAATTCTGTTTCCTGAGTAAGATACAAAGCCAAAAATTGAACTGTAGTCTTGAAAAGGCCACATTCAGACCACTTACCATAAGTGTCTGACAAGTGCGGCAGCTACTCTGGCTCCCAGTTTCAAGAGGGTGATAAGAAATTCAGACCTTCTTCTCTTCAGGGCTGCTAAATGCTGGCTTCCCATCTGGTCACTCAGTGAAGGGAAGATGTCACAGTGTGGAAATTAGGCATCGGTATTAATAAGTCTGTGCATGGTCCCACAGCTATAACCAGTGTTAGTCAGAAGACTAGTCTTTCTGCCCTGGTACTACCTTGCAGGTTAGTAGGTCTGGGGAGGGGCAAAGTCCTGGTGCTGCTGTGTGTCTCTGACTCTAAAGCCTTAGGTACCTTTAAAATCCCTGAAGAAACAGTACAAGTGATTCGAGGTTGTGAGTCTCTAAAGCTCTGAGACCTCCACCCCAAAGAGAAAGGCAGAGAGCATGTGTGACCTTTTTTTCCTAAACAAAAAGTGAATCACACAACTCAGTGCTGCTGTGGAGGATGATTAAAAACACTCTTAGTAGCCAGGACTGCTAGTGATCCACAGAAAGTAAAGCAATGTAGATGAATTAGATGTTAATAAGCATCTGAAATTCTGTTAATTTAAAAGTGGTCTAACATCCAGTTACCAAACAGGGAATTATTTACAGTTTACTCAGTTATTGAAATTTTCAGAGTACATGAGAAATTCTGATCCAGATGTTTCTATCCATGCTTATTTCTGGCTATGTTACTGTGCAATTAACTTTTTTTGTAGGATGGGTTTGAAGATAACCATACCATACTTACTTCTATGAGAACATCAGCATTTGCAAAGCATTTCCTTGCTGGAGTATCAAAATATAATTTTATGTTAGTTATCATCTTCTCAAATGACACAAAGCTTAAAAGCAAGAAACTGATTTGTGGGTGAAATTTCATCCTATCACTTTAAATGTAGTGACAATCTGGCACCTACTAGCATATATCCTTTGCAATATGTCTTGATAAAAGTTTCATGTTGATTAGTTACTTGGGCAACTGGCCAATGCTCTCTGCTAATTCTAGAAGACAGAACATTTATTTTGTAATAGACTTTAAAAAAAACCCAAACCCCCTCAAATTAGAACACATTAAATGAGAGTAAGTTTTACTTGTGTTCTGAAAGAAGGAAAAGAAAAAAGGAAGCAACTGCCACTTCAACTTCAGAAGACATGTGTCTTCATATATATTTTATTTTGGTTTGCTTTCAGATTTCCAAAATTGAGTTCAGGGAAAGAATTTATTACTGTTCTGAATGCCTTCATTGTGGGGAATAGCCCTTAGTGGCAGAATGCAGAAAAGAAGCATTGCTGCCAATATGTACTGAAAACATTTTGTAACTACACAAGAAATCATTGAAAGATTTCTTTTTATGCAGAGAAACCACCAGAGCTACTGCTTGTCTTGCCATATTTGCATGAAGTAGGTTTTTGCTTGTAGACTTTTGCTTGTTTTGAGTTATAGCTCTCTGGATCTTGATATACTATGGATATTTTTCCTCTGTAAATATTGCTAAAAGTGGTGCAAACTTAGATCTTCAGCTGTTAGAATTAAAGATTCTTCTTTGTTCTCTGGAGACTTTCCCTGGAGCAAAGACTTGAAGATCAGACTCTACATAGCGAGGCTAACTACTTTAACATTGATACGGCTAACCTGCAGATAAATCTGTCAGTCTCCTTAACTAAAAGTGTGCTAGAGTGTGGCAGTTAACAGAACCATCTTTGGCCAAGATGTTGACTAAAACATATGGGGACCAAGCCATTCTTGAATTGGTAGCATCGCGTTTTCCTTCAGAAGCTACAAGGGAGAGTCAGTCCTCAGCAAAGGATGAGCTTATCTTTGCTGTGACCTGCAGTCTACTGCCATTCCCCATTGGGCTGGAGCAAACAGCCTGGCTCTGTCTTCTCCTATATGAGAATATGTTTTGTTCTCAAAGAGGCACAATCCATTTGTTAACATATGCTGTGATGGAGGTGCTGCTCACCAAGGAGGAATTTTGCCCTTACAATGGTTGCTTCCAGAGAGAAAATCAGCTAAAATAGGCCATACGACAACCCTGATTATGTCTCAGTCATTGACAGCCATAACAGCTTGTATATACTATTAAGCAGTTTGTCACACATCACACTATGCACTGAAAATATTGTGATAGATGCAGCTACTACTGTATATGGAACTGTCAGAAGATGGGAAATACAGAGAACATGCATTCAAAAATACAGAAGTTCCCAGACCTACTTCATCTAGTGTGTTACTTTTCAGTTGAGATGCAGAGTAATGAACAGGAAATTGTTGGGTATTCATTCTTCTCCTCTGGGATATTTTCACCTTGCTTTCCTCCTACCTTAAGAAAAAGTAATGTAGCTCAAAAATTAATTATTTGTAAGAGAAAAAGATCACTTGTACACAAAGAGTGTTCAGAAAGTCAGATTTTTGGTAGTGAATAAACAGTTAACTGTGAGAAGCAGAACCAGGTAAAAGAAGGCTTGTTTACTGGTTRATTGTTGTAGAAAAAGAAAACTAAACTGTTAACTACGAGAAATGACTTTGATTTAGAGCACAAATTCTCCGTGGTAGAATTGTAGGATTTTACATCCTAAGAAGGACCTCAAAAGCTGACATAATCCATCCCCATCCCAAGGTAGGACCAAGTTACATATATAACATTTGTGATGAATATTTGTCTGACCTATAATAATGGAAACTCCACAGTCTCCTCAGGCAATCTGCTCTACTCTTTTGCTGTCCTTATCATTACAAAGCTTTTTATCAAATCTAACTTGTAGTTTTCCTACTGCTATTAAAACTTCTTACTTCTTATCCTATCCATCACATGTACCGACAGAGTATTCTTTCCCTGTTTGCAGCAGTCCTTTAAATAGACTATTTCTCTGACTCCTCTTGTCCTTAGGCTGAAAAACCACTTTTCTTACAATTTTTCTTGCTGGTTAGGTTCTCTTGACCTCTGATCATTTCGTTACTTTTTTTCTGGATCTTTCCATTTGATCTATATTATTTTTAGAGAATGCCTATGGAAACTGGATATATTGCTGCTAAAGCTTTGTCTGACAGAAAGCAGAGCAGAGAGACCAGCTGGTCGAGACCAGCTGGTCAAGACCAGTGAGCAACAGGAGTGGGCTGCTGCCCTGGCAAGGGGAGCCAGGAGCCAAGCATGGTAAGGCAGGCAGGGGCACTGGCCTCACTGACAAGAGATGCAGTCCTACGGCATCCAAGCAAGGTAAGCAGAAGAGGTCCAGTGAATGCAATGAGGGTCAGGCAACAGTCCAGATCACCAGATTTGGATCAGAGTCATGAGGCAGGTGCAAGGCCAAGCCAGGAACATAAGTCTGCAGGTCGGGATCAGCAAGGGTCACAGCAAGGCATGGACATGGCTGCAGCATAGCTCATGCAAAGACTGAGGGTATATGTCTTAAACACAACTGCAAGCTAAGGAGGGCCTGGCCTTGCTTCTAACAGCTCCTTCTCACAATTCACTTTCAATTACAGGTCTCTGATTCAAGACCACACAGCTGCCCCAAATCAGGAAGCTGGCCTTGAACACAGACAGACAAATCCTGAGGGTGGCAGGGTACACTCAGGGCACTGACTGTCTTAGCTGCTTGAATGTATACTAGCTCTTCCCAGCAGACATCATTTGCGCTTTTGGTAAGAATCATCTCTACTGCATTATACAGTTGACTGCCGATGATATTGATAAGTGTCATGTGTAGGCCAGTTCCTTTGGAACCTCATCAGATATATTCATTTTAGCAATGAACCTTTAGCATCTACTCTCTATGCCATCCCTACTGTACATTCAGCAAGTGATTTGAGGCTGTCATGAGAGACTATGACATCAAGTCTTACTAAAGTCAGATTATGATTTGCCTACTGTTTCTGTTTTGTCTGTTATGTTCTTGTAGAAAGTGTTGTTTATCATCAGAATAGGATGATAGAAGCCCTACTTATGCAGAAACAACATACTTAGTTCCATAGACTGAGGAATGATTTTTAGAGAAGGAGGTGTTGTCATTTAATCTTAGAACATAAAAATATTTCACTTAAACTGAAAATCTTCACATCCAGTTTCTCAAAAGCAATGATTATGTGTAGGCCTCTGTATAACCATTCATGAGCACATCTCCTCTTTCCAGCATTGCCCATAAATGACTAAAAAGACATGGAAAGCACATTAAACTGGTCTCAGACATTGGTGGTTATTATTTAGAAAATGCACATACATTCAGCCAAAGGGACAGATCTTCCTGTTGGACTAGTCAAGTTAACTGGATTTTGTATCTATCTGGCAAGATTTCAGGTCTTCAATGTTAAATTTTGTGAGCGTCAGCTTTGGAAAGTTATGCTTCTTCATATTTTCCCTCTAGACAGACCTACCTCTCCTAGGCTGTTCTGCCCTGCTAAATACCTATTGCAATATGGGATGTGCACACTCAACTCAGCACTTATTTTTCCATTTTAGTAAAGACTTATAGGTCCTATTGGTCAGTCCTTGCAGCTCTGTCACAAGGCCTCCGGGTTTCTCCACATCCCTTCCCAGTGATTCCTCATTTACCTTCTTTTGTGAGACCTTCAGATTAGGTTGCACTCCCTACTGTTTCCTCAATCAGCAAATTTATTTGTATGATGCCAAATTTATGTGGCATAAAATAAACTGGTAAACTGGTGAATTTCAGAAGCCACTAAACCAACCTGAGCCTTTGCTAATGCCTTTGCACCAGAATTTGGAAGGAGCATTGATATCTCAGTCATCTGCCTAATGGTAGCATGAAGACATTCTCAAACTTTCTACAAAAAGCTCATTCCTTAATTCAGAAATAAGTTGGTCTTGTGTTATAATTGTCCTAGATAAACTCTCTCAGAAAAAAAAAAACCTCTCAGAAAAAAAAAAAATCCACTGCTGCGTTTTGAACTATAGTTATCCAGATAACCCAAGGCATAGCCTGTAACAACTGGTCCCCCAAAATGTTGGTGCCAAATCATACTCTTATTCATAGGCAACATGACTGTCACTTGAAAGCCTCTTAACTAAATAATTTTTTCTTGTCATGTTTTGTGTCTAGTGTTAACAAGACACTGAAAAATAGTATAGTGTTCAGAGGCAAGTTACAAGAATTAATCAAAATCTGGACAAAACGACAGACACTAAAAGAGCTCACGAAGCTAAGAGGCAATTTAATCACCTGCTGTAAATATCTGCACTGGGACATAATATACTGCTGGAACATAATATACTACTCTTTAATCTAACAGAAAAGACATATCAAGATACAAAGTCTTGTTGCAGCTAATAGAATTCAAATGGATGCGATTAGAAAGAAAGAGTAAAATTAACCATAAAACAATTTGCCAAGGGATAGAGTATATTTCAGTCTCTTGGAGTTATTTTCTAGTTCCAACATAAGTTCACAGGATCTATTTTGGAACAGTAAAATTTTATTGACTGAGCAATATAGGACACCAGAGTAGAAAAAAATGTAAGTGTCTTCTGCTGCAGTCCTATTTTAATCCATCAGTGTTCATTTTTCCTGGCTTTAGTCAATTGGTACAATGGTAAGCAGTTTTTAAGTAAATTTTCAAGTTTGAAGTAGTAACATTTCTGGATGTTCATTCTTGTAGAGAATATCATTCTATCAGTGTTTATTTCACTCTAAGAATTATGGGATTTAATAGAGAACATGATTTATAACAAGAGCTATTCCCACAGTGAAACCAATTTGTCCTAAATGATCACCAAAGTCAAGAAATGACAACAAAAAACAGCAGAAGTTGATGTATTTTAGACTTTGTTCTAAGTCATAAGCAGAAGATAGAGAGGTGGTATATGGCTGCCAGTGGAAACCTGTATGTACATGTGGGCCATTGCACTGAGCTAGTAGGAGTATAGGACAGGAATAAAACCCACAATTTTTTCACATGTGGAAAAAAAAATTGGTAACAATTACAAGTTCTACATATGGCTGCCTTTTACTTTAGAGCATTGCAGCATACATCATTTCCCCAGGTGTAGTTAAAATAATTGCAGTATCAATTCTTTCCATGCCATTACATGGTCCTGTCAGTTTAGTGTGTGTTAAGCCAAATCACTGCAATGAGACCTTTAGAAAAAGCTCAGTAGTATTGATTTGTCCTTGCAGTATATCTCTAAATTTTAGGCAGCTTCCCACTTCCCTCACATTGTGCTAGATGGTTGCTGTGTTTTAATTAGTGACATTAATGCATTTCTCAGTGTGAAACATGCTTGTGACTTGTACCTTAGACACTAATAAGTTGAGTTTGATAGCAGGAAAAAGATAAACCCCAAACATTGACATCATTAAGGTTAATAACGCAGTAGTTTCCCAAAGAAGCTCCACACCTTAATTTGAATTGATTATCTAAATAGTTTCATTAAGGGATGCTAACTGAATCAAGCCCATTGTTTCAGTGACCTAGAGCAATGACTTTGCTGCTCCATTTGCAAAGGTAAAATGTCTGTACACTTTGAAACTGCCTTGTGACTCCTATCACTTTGTTAGGTAACATGTGTTAGGAAAATGGGAAGTAATATGTTTACTCTGAAAATCAAATAGATAGAAATTATAAATGTACAAATATTTAAAAACAAGATGGATAAAGAGGAAGAGTCTACGGATATCAGTGAATCTTCAAGTTGAAGGAGAATGAAACTGCAAGTTAACTTACTTCTTCAAATAAATTCAATTTGGACATAAATATACCCTGACCTTAGTGTAGATATTGAAAAATTCTTGTAATCCTGAATTCAGTGCAAAATTCATGTAATTGAAATGTTGTGATCCTTCTACTGAAAAGTTAAAATAAATATTTCAAATGTCTTTATAGTATTTTTTACAGTGAAATGCATGCAGACATCTCCCACACACTGTTTAGTAAAGTCTGTCACAGGGGAAGGATAAAACTCCCATCAGAGCACAGTGCCTACTCAATGCTCTGTGCGCGACTTTGAACCAAGAACAGAGCTGTGGGGAAGGATCACTGGAAACCCTGGGTGGTGTGGTTGTGCTCACTGCATAAAAGGCTCTGTGGCACTAGCATTTGGATCCACCAGCATCAATACCCTGTTGTTAGTACACTGACACATGGGGGAAATTACCTGCCTGCAGGGATCAGAGAGAAAGTAAGTTTATACAGGGTAGATGTCAGGTGGGTTTGGGGGAGAAAAGAGAGAGTAACAGAAGATGGAAGTTTCATGGGCTGTGTAGTAGATCTGCAGCAAACGTTATGCATATAACCCCTCTTTATGTGAATAAACTTCTATCTTTGATGAGCAATTTTTGGGAAAGTCCCATGCCATGCAAGAAATTGTAGGAGAGATGTGTATAGAGCTGAGAAAAGGAGGCAGTGAGTGGAGTGCAAGACAGTGATTGCCAGCCAAACCAGAGATGAAGGCTGAGGTCTGGAGCAGGCAGGCACTGGCGACACGACATATTTTCAGAAACCAGCAAGACAGCAGCATCGCATAGCCTGCCCRTTGCCTCTTTCGCCTCTTTGGAGGTGCTGAACAGGATGCATGGAAGCATAAAGCTTTATTTTCTTGTTAAAGTGTGTCTTTCTTTCCTCAGAAACCTATTCTCAGGTGGTTTGTGTAGATTTTAAATATCGACTTGAGACTTAACATCTCTAAAAGTACAAAGCCATGTGCCTTGACTTCAGCAGCTGCTGAGGGAAAACTACTACTAGCATATTGCTAGTGCTTAAGCTCACAGGCTCTGAAATAAGCAGTAGTACAAACTCCTTAAAACCATCCTTGTACAAAATATGTCTTAAGTATACTCCAGTCAGTGGATTTTACAATGGACTCCTCCATAGTTGTTACATTAGACTGAAGCAAGTTCATTATTTTTGTGAAAATTACACTTGCTGGGAGGGCATGTGAAAACAGAAGGCATTTAATGAAGGATCTCTAGCAACCTCAGAACAACAGACTTTTGTCTGCTTTAGATCACATTGCACTATCTCCTTTATCCAGTTTCCATTTGCATCAGAGATATACACCCGCCTGAAGAGTGACCTACTTTCCCTGCAATATTTGCTTCATTTTTAATTATAGCAATTATATACTCCTGATCACTGGCACAGTCCACAGAATGTTGACTTTTTTCTTAATGTTATTGTTATATAGATTACACAGATTCTTTGCCAGCATGTTGCCCTCTAATTATCCAGTTGAGGATGTTGCCTATGCCACAGACAAGTAGTAGAGCTTTGTGTTGGAGATCTTTGAAGATTTCTCAGGAGGCTGCTATGAAGCAATCATTGTGCAGAGACTCTTTCGAGGGACAGGTATAGGGCTGTGTGTTGCTCCTAAACTTCTTCTTGCGTTTGGTGTTCTTTCCTCACTTTGAGCATGGCCTTTTTAATGAACTGTGAACTGTCTGTGTATAACAGACATAGCACCATGAAAATCAGCAAGCGGTTGGCACATGTCTCAGCCTACATACAGAATGATTTCTTTACTGGTTTTAGATGCATTAGGAAGTTTTTTCATGAGTTATTTTCTCTCTTTTTATTAACTAGTTTATTAGCAGGTTTCTGTCTTTTTATTAACTCATTTAACCTGAGAACTAATCTAGACTACTTATATTAATATCCAACAACAGAACATGGTTGTGGTTGAAGAGATTAGGAAAGTGAACCAAGCTGAGTGTGGTAAAGCATAGTATGTAACATCAGAGAAGAAAGGCATAATGTCCTTCTGCTGGGTAAATTGACCCAACATTTCCTGGTTTCAGATTAATGAATATTTGGGCTTGGAAAAGCAGAGGGTAGTAAAGATTATTTTTGCCAAAAACATAATAAAGAAGGAAAATATTCTTACATTACATAGCACAGATATTATATCACAGGGGTGATCACATGACTTGATTCATGAGAAACTGTTTCAGGAAATTCCTTCTGGTAGAAACTGCCTTTGTTACTGCATCAGAGCCCTTCCTCGTTCACAGGTCTGAGTGCTCACCCCAGCTCTGTTGGTATTGGGGAATCACATTAAAAAGAATGAACCAGGCCTTTTGCCCAGAGCGCTGGATGAGAACTGTGCCATGTCCTGATCTGGACAACTGGAGACCAGTTGGCAAGCCTAGACAGGGAGGGTACAGCTAGACACAGTCTGATTTCGCAAGAGACCTTTTCTGATCACCCTTGTCTAAAGGACTCTAAATATTTGTGTGAAAATTCTCAGTCTCCTACTTTAACAATATTAGTGGTCAAGAACGGAGGATCTTTCAAAATCCCCAAATGTAATGGAAAGATGTAGTAAAAATATTATTGGAGCCACATCAGAGTCGCTGATACATCTATACAAATAATTTATTTCCCCAGTTCACTCCTGGGTAAACAGATCCCATAATAGTTCATATGGCAGAAATGTTAATTTGCTTATGGGAACTCTCTTTTGGAATGACTGGATGCATTCCTGCTAATAAAAAAACCCCTAAAAACAAAAACCTGGGTTTGCTTCTGAGGAAAGTCCAGTCCAGGGACTATTCTCAATGGGCAGCATGAATGAGACAGGCCCAAGCTTGGATCCCTCTGTCCAGCCCACTTCAACACTAGCATGGCAATTTTTGCACATCCAAATACCCACCAGCCCTCATACCTTGCCCCAGGACTTACTCACAGCCTCATGCTATAAAAAAAATCATCCTGGAGGACTGAAACACAGCCCACATCATTTCAGAAATTTCGATTTGAAATAAATTACACCAGAAAAATAACTGTGTCTGATGCCTAAAAGGATACCACTTGCAGCCAAGGTGAGACCCAGGGTTAKGTGCTTTATAATGGGATCTGGCTCGTGTTCTTTGGAGGGGACTCCAAGTCGCTGTGCTCGGAGCCAGTTCACGCCACTTGGCCTGGGAGCTGAAGATCATTTCCTAGAGGAAATGAATTTTGTAGTGTAGATGTAGCCAACAAGGAGCCCCAGTTGCAAGGCTGCCCCTGTGTCAGCTTTAATTCTTATGCAAGATGTGGAGCTGGTGTTTGTGTAATGCTGTTCTTGTACTGGGCAACCCCTGGGATACATCTCAGGTGCACCAAAATACCCTGCCTTGGGGAAGGCAGGCGGCCTACGACTGCCAGGTCACCTAGAGCTCGTTACTTCCTGACAAAACCCTTCAGGTGCTTCCTTAAGGGATGTCTGTTCCCTCCCTCACCCCGTGCCTATCGGTGTCCAGCCTTTTACATACAGATGAAAGGGGAAGTTTGGGTTAGTACCAGCTGTCTTATCAAACCATCTGGTCTTATGATTTGTCTGGACACTGCTCCCTCTCCCTTCCTTTGATCTTAATTTACTTCTAAAGCTATAAATGCATGCGTACCTCTCTACATGTACGTGCCATGTGGCATGTTTCAACTCATCATTGGAATAGCACAGCCGGTCCTTTGGTTTTTAAGTAACAATGTTATATAATAAACATTCAAATCCTATGAACATGACAGGAGGCTCCTGACAGATAAAATTACATTCCACAAGGCATGAAGTTCTCATTGTGTTCTGTTCGTGGTTTTTCTTAAGCTGGAAAGGCAGTTTTTTTGGTTGATTTCATCCATTTAATAACTGAGAAGGTGTATGCCTTTGGGGTGCTGTGAAAGCTTGACCACCTATGCAGACATGAAYTGGGCTTGGGGGTTAACAGGGGATTGAGAGGACATGGGTTGCTGTAAATAAAGCAAAGCAAACACCTGTGTAAAATAATACTTTTCTTCACAAGGTGATGTGCTTAGGTAGTGTCACAGCACACATTTATATAAAATGAGGATAAATACTATTTCTATGAAAAATTCTGTTTCTATTTCAAGCTTTCTTGCCAGAAAGGAAAAACAAGATTCTTTATGGATACAGGCCCCACTGTTACCACGACACATTAACTAACTATAAAAATACAGAGAAGTGTATTGGCAGAGCAGAAGCTTTTCCCGATGTTAAATATTAAAATATGTCATAAAACTAAATGATTAAATCTGTAGCTATATGCACAAATTTGGTCTTGTTTAATTAGTGTCTGTGTGTTGATCCTCCTTTCAATTTAATGATGATTTCCTTTTCCTTACTTAACCTGTTTATGAGTTATTAAAGCATCACAAAAATAAATAACTCTCAAGACAGTGCAAATGTCTTATTTCAGTTTTATTAATCCAGTTTAAATTTAGTCCATATTTGAAATACTACAGTGCTCATTTTAGACCAGCCTTCTGTATCTTACTGAGATAGGCCAATCTCTCCTTTATTTATAGATGTGATTTCATTCGCTACTGAAATAAAGTCATTTTAGACAAGTACTTGTAGCCAGACATACTTGACAACATTATTTAAGATGGGAACATTTCAAAGAGATCCTATTAAACAAAGGCTACAGAAAAGGTTGTGGTGCTCTCAGTTTGAGCTRTGGCTCAGACTCTTTCATTCCAAGAGTGCACTTTTGTGGCAAATTTTGTTATTTCTGCCCCTTGGTAGGGAGCTTAACTGTTGCCAGAGTCTCTACTCCCCATCTGCTTTATTCTTATAATCTCAACTGGGTTTGATGTGTCTTAAATTCTCATCACGGGAAACCAAAGCAACTTTTTTCAAAACAAAACATCATTTATTCAGAGGCCCAAGAGTTCTGGCAGAAGTGGGTAAAAAAGAAAAGAATGAGAATGAGAATGGAGTCCAGAGCACAGCCTGCTTCCTCTGGAAACACTGGGCAAATATAACCCAGCATACAATCAACTTGGTTCACAATAAAAAAAAACAGCTCTTGATTGACGTGACACCATAGAACAGTATAGATTCTTTAGTGGGGGATGATCTTAGAGGAAAAATGATATCAACTGAAAATTTTTTGAGTGAGCCAACCTTAAGAGCTGCTCTCTATGCGTCTATCTAATTTAGTTTCGGCAAAAGAAAACGATAATTCAAAGAGGCTTGTAGCGTCYCTTTTCTTCCTCATTTCCCCTGAAGTCTTACTGGATTCCCCCAAAGGGATGAAATTATGATAAAGGAGAAAGAGAGGGTTATTTTCCAAATTTATATAGATAATATGTTCCAGTCCACATATTTCTTAGCTCTGGCCTGGTTTGTCACTGCTATACTTTAACAAGTGCTCTGTAGGCTATTGGGAGCTCATGAGCCCTGTTAGCTCTGCATTGAAAACTATCCTCAAGTGTGCTTTCAGACCTGTATTGAAGATGAACTTCCTCTGCAAAAGATTTCCATTTCCATGAAGTAGTAAGTCCCATTTGACATTTATTATCCTGCTATTCTGGCTGCATGGAAGAGCTGGAGAAAAGAGAGGTTAAGAGATTTGTCAGGAATGGTGGTGGCCGAGGCAAGTCTCCCAAGTCCTAGTATTTCTAAGACAGCAAAGCACATGTCCAAAAGCAGGATGTGTTCACGCTGCCTCTCTACTGCGTGTAGTGATTTCTTCCAGTCRATAGCTATTGGCACAAGATTGCCAAATGGAACCCAGTTTTTATAAGCCCACTTTTCTTAAAGCTTCAGTGTTGGCAGATGGTTTGAAGATCTACAGATATATGGAACTAAAAAGAATCTATAATGGTGTGGGTTGCTGTAAAGCTTTTATTACAAGTTTGAGATGGTAGCATTGCYCATTAGTAACACTTCATAGGCCAGTAGAAGGAAAACTTTTACAGCCCTTCACAGCATTACATAATCTGTCTGTCCTAAGAGGTCCAATAAGGCCAGATTTTTATCATTCTTTTCTCTTGTTCATTCTTTAAAYATTCTAGAGCCCTTACTTATCCCAGGTTAGGGATGGCCACCACTGCACTATGAAGTTACTTTTGAAAATGGTGAAGGCAGTGGACATTGTCTGGGAAATAAAGGTGTTCCTCCTGCTTCAGATGGGAACATACACTGTGGTGCAAGGAAATCTTGGTCAAAAATAATAGCTTCTCTCTTTTTAGACAGAATTTGAAATAAGTCAGAGAAAGTACCTTTTTGTGTGTGGCTTTCTTCTCACTATTCAAATTAATGGTAGGTTTATTGAGACTAGTCAGCTTTTACGTTCTTCAGATGTCCCCATCACCTCTCATAGTACATAAGGGGAGAATATAACTGTTCAGGGAAAATATTACCACCTTAAAAGCTTTGCAATGCAGACATTGCAAAGGAAGGGAACTTCTCTCTAGCACGGTGATAAATATTAAGATTAAATTAAGAAGGCAGACTTACAGTCCCAGTTCACATGTCCAGCAGCCCCATAACACTTTATCCAATTTGCTCTCATCACCAACCCAGTTTATAAATGAAGAAGCCACACACCTCCATATTTATAGTTCAGAGCTATATGTTTATTTAGTGATATTATGAATACTATAAATCAAGTTGTGTCATAAACTATGAAGGAGACCTATGGTATAACAGTAAAAACAGAGAGAATTTATTGCCAGGTTGCTAAAAAATCTTTTATATTAGTTTTTTCTCTCACCTAGAACAGATTCGTTGAGAGGACAGGAGAAATGCTGTTAACATTCTCAGATGAAGCAGTGCCTTCTGTAGCCCACCAAGAGTGATGAGATGTACCACTGGTGTGATTCATTATGACAGTTCCCATTTTTTCTTGTCTATCTATTATACTTGCCCTGGAAATAAACAGCAGAATTCCATCCACTTTTGTTAAAGGACGTAGAAGGAAAACACAGCCAAAAGACCAGAAGCTTCAAGCACTCATGGGCTGCAGCGTAACCTTTTTGGAATAGTTTCTTGCAAGTTCCTTAGCAGCTGACTAAGAGCTCCTGTTTTAGAGAATTAAATTTTGCTCCTGCACTTTGCAAGTTCACCTATCAGCTGTGACAAAAGGGACAGTTTAATAAGGCTCTTCGCCTGCCTGTGAAATGTGTGTACCTGTACACTCTGAGCCACAGAATCACCAACAGTAATGCCTATTACTTGATCTGAAGGAAGACTTAACAGGCCTAAATGCTCTGACTGATGCCTTCCTTTCCACGTACATGAGTTTCTGGAGAAAGGTGAAAAGCTGAATTCCAGGGTACCTCCTGCAAACTCCTTTTCTCCTTAGCAGAAAAGAACTCCCTGCAACAATGCAGTAAGAGCCTGAAGGAGAAAGACTGGCATTTGCTGTAGCTTTTTCACTTGCAACAGCCATTGGTAAGTTGACATAAACGAGTATAACGCATGCATCTGGCCAGGCTTTTTTTGTCAGTGGTAAAATGATACCATAATCACCCTGATTATAATTTGCACTGCCTAGGCTTCTGGGCCACTTGCATTGCTAGGGACCCTTTGAATTCAGTAGTGCCCTTAACCCTGTTTTCATGCTTGGCTTCCTGTGTAAGCATTCCCTGTTGGTAATAGGCATGAAATGTTAGCAGAAACAGCAGTATGGTACTTAACACAACATCATCCCCAAACCTTCCTATCATCTCATGAGCCTTCATGACTAGTTATGTAGCTCCATACTTGTGTTTTCCTGACAAATGTTTAAAAGTGAGCCCCTTGGGAATCCTATCATTATTTTGCAGCAGCTTTATTGTATTTTTATTTTTATTTTTACTGAGCCTGGTTCTGTTTTTTCAATATTCCCTTTATAGCATAGGGTTTAATTGTCGCAGGCAAGGTAGTGCTTACCTCACCCTAGAGAGTAATAGTTGTTGTAGTTAGAAGTCTACCTTGCCTAGAGAGGATAAAAAAACTGGAACTTTGCTTCTGTGTTATTCATCCAAAAGCCAACTCTTTTCATGAGATTGGACACTACATTTTTGCATAGTAACTGCTGCGACCATGATTAGTTTTAGAGTGCATCAAGGTTTGGGGACACTTAAACACTAGATATTTTTATTGAATAGCAAAATCTAGTTGAAGGATTTCACGCTAATCAGTCACACTGGAATCATAAGACATTGTTGTTTTCAAAAGAAAACTCAAAATTAGTCAAGTTTAGCTAAATGTATGCAAGCATGGTGTGTTTTATCATTTTTTAAATAATCAATATATTGAACATTAAATTTGAGGTACAGAATAGCTTTTAAGAAAGGGATTCTTTTGTTTCAGAAGTGGAGCACACATTTCAAAGCTAGTTATATGTTATTTACAGAAAGGTACCTTGAATTTTAAGTCATGTCTGGCTAAAATTGAAATTTGGTTAACACAAAATACAACTTTACAAAAGAGCTGCGGTATGGTTATAGCAGAGTTTTATTTAAGGTACTCAGCACTTTTGAAAGGTCCTTGAACTTTTTTGCAAGCCATGTCAGCAYTGAATCAAAAATATACCAAAAGTTATTGTAAGGCTTCATTCTTTATTCTTAGTATATTCTTGCATTCCTTGCGCATAGAGCTGTAGGGTCTTGAATATCTACGTAACTGAATGTGAACCTGAAGGTGCAAGAAAGGATAAAATACAATGTTCAGGACGTCACAGGGAGAAACTCAAGAATATTAAGCAAAGTAAGAGGCAAGCCAGATCACAATTCTATCAGTTAATTCTCTTAAACTGTAGACTTTTCTCTCAAGTGGACTTGGGAAGAGAATACATTTCTGAAGGCATTTAAAGCTACACTGGACTGTGTATATAGATACCATAGCTTCTCAAAGGCAGCTGACTAAGCACTCTAGATATTTCTGTTCTGTGCAAACTATTAATTTATACTGAAAGAACTGCCTGAGTATTAGACCTCTGAAATAAAAACTGGAAGATATTTCTGGCAGCAATTGAAAGCTATTACATGCCCAGTACAGCAACTGATAGTGGGACCAATAGCGTTGATGAGCTCCATAAACAATCTGAGCAATGGCAAGGAATGCATAGTCATTGAGTTAGCAGATGACACTAGATTGGGGGGGGGGAGAGTCTGACATGCTGGAGGGTAGCCATTCACAGGCACCTTGACAGTCTGGAAGAACGGGCTGAAAGAAACTTTATGAAATTCACATATTAAATACAAAGTCCTGCACCTGAGACAGAAAAACTCCGTGCAACAGTGCAGCACCTGGAGCACCTGATGTATGGGTGAAGGCTGAGGGACATGGGATTGTTCAGCCTATAAAAGTGAAGGCTAAGGGAGGGATCTAATTCCTTTCTTTTACTACATAAAGGGAGCTTTTAAGCAGAGAGAGACAGATGCTTTCCAAAGGTGCACAGCAAAAGGAGAAGAAGCAAAACTTGGGAGCTACAGCAATGAAAACCACGTTGGATGCAGGGGAAAAAATTCTTCCCAAGAGAGTGGTTCAGCACTGAACGAGGTTGTCTCAGGATGTCATGGAACAGCTTGGAGATTTTCAGCATTTTAGGGGACAAAGCCCTGAGCCACCTGATCTAACTTTGAAGCCAGTCATGCTTTGAGAAAGGGGTTGGACTACTTGGTCTTCCGAAGTCCCTCCCATCCTAAATTGTTCTGATTCTAACAAAACTAAGGTGACAAGTAGTGTTATTACTGGATGAATTGAGGATCCTCACATAGTCATTAGCAGAAACTAACAGAAGCTTTTGCAAAAGTGCTGGAAGACTCAGAAAGGAGACAAGAGGAGAAATTATAAATGTATACAAAATAATGACAGCTTAAGGAATATGAATTTGGAGATTTTGTCCTCTTGGTCTCATAACAAGAACAAGGACACTCAATGAAATCAAAATGTGGTAAACTCAAAGCTGACAGAAGCAGAGTCTTCTATGCATTGTGAATTATTAGATATAACAGTGAAGTCACAGTTTTAAAAGATTAATACAGGCATTTGGAGAGTCATAGGGAAAAGCAGAATAAGAGTTTTAGTAGTTAATAGTGCGAGAAAGGGGAGATTAGAAGATAGACTAAAATCAACTTTTTGCTTTTAAAGAAATTCTAACCATTTGCAACTTGCACAAGGTCTATAACAGGGCAATATAGGCCCCAGCTGTCTGCTGTGGAACTTTTTTGCAACAGTAAATCCCAGACAGAAATTCAGGCTTTAGGAAATCCAAAGCAATCCCATCCAAAGCGATGGAAAATTTAACACAAGTTTTTATAATACAAGACCAATCTTTTCCTGCAGAAAAAGATGAAATTCAAATCTGTGGAAAGTAGAGAAAACTAGAAGTATTAACAAAGACACCATCAAGTGACAAAGAAGTTTTCTTTTCTCACTGGCTAACAGCCATGTTCAGAAATTTTCCTTTTCCATTGAAGAATTGATTAATTTGAAAGGACTGAAACCTCTCTGTTTCTCTTAAGGAGGTGCAGAGGCCATAAACCTTTGTTAGGAAATATGAACACAGGGGTTACCAAACTACATCAAAATGTTGTGTACTACTTGCAGACATGGCCAGCACTGACATTTGATCCCATTGTCAGCATGTACTTTACCTTTCCCAAAGTGAATGGAATAACTTATCCTGTGATAAATGGTTTGGCCGACAGCCTCCAAGCTCCGGGTCCTGGGATTGTTATCAGCTTCCTGGTTCTGGGATGTGGTTTCCTGTCCATTGGCTGACAGGACATGGGGATAAGACCTGCATGCTCACTACTGCCCAGGTTTCTTGAACTCCAATTTTTGTTCGGCAGAAGCCTGGGTGTGTGGACATACAAGAGGGTATGATATACTCTCCTGGGGTGCTCCATCTGCATGACTCCCCACCAAGCACGGGGCTCCATGGAGCCCGTTTGTCTTGGAGGTAAGACCAGCCAATTGCTCCTTCCTCCAGTATAAAAATAGTGTAATTTTTATTTTGCTTAGCAGAGAATTTAAACACAGCAAATTTAGGTATGTATTTACATCTGAAGATAAGATGAGTGGAATTTTAATGTATACTAAGGCCAGTCAGACAATCGACATACCATTACATACATGAATATTTCTTCATTTTTGTGCAAAGAACTGCCTGAAAAAAGTAGCAAAGCAGAAATTATTAACAAGTAATTTAGCTTAAAATTACAGGCTTATAAAAGCTGACAGGCCAATGTGCTAGATTCCTGGTATAACTGAATAAGAAGGCAGAGTGTTTTGTTCTAGTGATTTGCTGCTACTGCAAATGGCAAACTAAAAAAATCTGAAGTCAGGCAGGCATTAGACTGAAGCATTGCTGGTCATAACTGACCTCATGATGAAACACCACAAACATCTCAGTGAAAATCATGATGCTTTCAAATACTCTATCGTTGTCTATTTATTGTCCTCAGTTAAATGAACAGCTTTGGTTTCCTTAGACTGCTTTCACCACAGATTATATAAAAAATGAAATTATAAGGAGCAGTGAATATCCAAATTGGTACAAAAACTATGAGATTTAAAAATCATGAAGATACTGCAATAAATTGCTTGCGAGATTTCTGATGCTTCTTGTGGCCTCAGATATCTGAACTGCTATGCCTGAAATAGCTAAATTAAAAATGATAACCTTCTATATGATTCTCTGCAAAAAAATAAAATGCTAGAATTTAAAACACCTCAAGACTCTCACACTAAAACACATTCAAATCTTTTCCTCTGAGGTTTAGGACATACCACACTGGTTTAATTAGCTACCTAACAGCAATTTCCACACTTCAGGAAACAGAGCATTTCGCAAGAAACAGATAAGAAGTTTGTGTATATATTTATGAAATATTGCAAACTTATCTGGAAAATAATCTATATGTGATCTCCCATTTTACCTACAAATGGTGTCTGTTCCATTGTGCTACAGCCTTGAACCACTTCCTTTAAATTTGCCAAGTACTTCACCCAAATGAATGTCTTTTCATAACTGGTGACTCATTCAAGATATTTCCCATACATAGTGATTTAAAACTACCAGTTTCAAGGAAAAATAAAGCATTACTTCAAGGGGGACAAATTTTCTCTGACTTTTATATTAGTTTTTCTCCTAGTTCTGAAATCTTTGTTTAAGAGAATGACTCTGTAGTAGCTATGTTAGTTTTATTGAAAGACAATGCAACAGTTAATTTTATAGCAATTTCTTCAGCTTTGCTGCTTAATGATCACACAGAATTCCTTCACTTTCAATTTCTTTTGTCCACCAACGTTTAATATAGTGTACATTTGTTTTACTTCTGTCATGTCCTCATTTGACTCTTATCGATATGATTTTATCATTTATTTTTGATTCGTATCAGCTTGTGAGCCTTTTGGTAAGCTTTAAGATGCCAAAGTTCCCAGTTTTTACTGAAGATTCTCTTACTTTTACAGTCCCTGTCCTTGTGGTGAGCATTCCCTGGAGAGAGATGTTTCGGGCAATTGGAAGGCTCAACATTAGGACATGTAAATGTTTAAATTATGGCTTGCAGATCAATGACAAGAAATAGGACATCTATTTCTGGTAACATGGTAGATTTATAGTTATGAGTCAAGGCTAATGCAAGGTGAACTCCTCCCTTTATGATCACTGCCACAAATGCATTAGCTCATCCGTGAATTTAAAAATCGACCTCCAGACAGTTAGTTGGCAATTTGGCACCTTGCTTTGATTGTATACAATTTAACAAAAGAACATCCAGCACTAATTCAACAGTAATATTGTTTCTGCCTTTCAGAAATGATTTATTCATTTGGATATAATGTCCAAATTGCATTTTCTTAAGGAGGGAGGGGTCTACTTTGCTTGTTTGCAGTTTATTGTATTACCTCTCAAGGACATGACAAAAGGAAAACTGTTGCTGCTGCTTATTATGTTGAATGTAAGTATGCCTTGAATGATGGTCCTGTACACAGAAAGTCCAGGTGTGTGGGCAGGCGGGTGGACAGTAGTTGCACAGTGCTTCCCTCTTACACTTTACAACCTACCTTATTTAGAAGTTACTATCCTGCCTATAATCTGTAAAACAGATAGGCATTTTGATGACCAGCACTGCAAACCCTGGGAGAGTCACACTTTGTGCTGCCTCATCCTTGCAGTTGTAGCATAAGCACCTCAGCACTTCTGAGGGTCTGCTGGGTGAGGGGCTTCACCTTGTGGAGGCTGACCTCCTTTTGGTGACTTGCTTGCAGTCCTCACTGAGTGGACACAAAACTCAGGGGATGGGAGTACCAAGGAGGGAACAGCAGGGCTGGAGGATCACTGTGCCTCCTGCCCTGGAAACCCAGGAGTAGTTCTGGCACCTGGGAAGGGTGAGCTTTTCTGCTTTGGATCTACTGAGCAGAGGGGCAGTGAACAATTTCAGCAGTGGGAGCCCTGAGGAACTTTCTTCCCCAGAAAGCCAGTCTTCTGGAACAGCTTTGCACAACGTGGTCCCAGGGTAGGACTGCTCTGCATCTCTGAGTTGGTAGAAGCCCTCCTCCTTCTCCTCTGCCCAACCACTGTACTGCTCCTGACATGGGTAAGATCACAGTAAAGGGGTGGCAAAAATTTCAGTGTTGGCTGTGTCATCAGGTGAGCACCCAGTTCTGAGGTGAGCTGAGCAAGCCCACCTTAGAGCTTGTGCTGTTATAGATTTACTGCTGTTGTTTACCAGCAAGGAAGGMTTGGGTTTGTCCAGCCTCTTCTGTAAGCAACTGTCCCAACCACACTCAGCCCATCCTGGAAGGATGGCTCAACATTTCTCTACAGCAGATCCTGTCCTTACTCTCACCTTACAGGAACAGGCTTTCCGTTCCTCACTACTGCCTGCAAGTGTGATGTAATGTATGACTATTATTATTGTGTACAGTGTTTTTACTGTCAGGGCATAACTAAGAATTTAGACTGTGGATCATTACATTTATCTTGCCACATTATCTGAAAATATGCTTATTGTTATTTTTAACTTGTGTAGTGTAACCATTTAATTGTTGGAGATCTCACATTACTGACATTTCAGATGAGTTTTCTCCTTAGTTATTAACTCTCTTCTTGTTTTTTCTGGCTGGGATTTTCACTGGATTTAACCACTTGCTGCTTAGATCCTGCAGAAATSCCTGCCTATATGGTTATTGGCACTAGGACTGTCATGAATTCTTGTCATGCTTTTTAGCAATCTAGCATTTCAAAAGGATATTCCCCTGAGAAGGCTGTTACCTGCCCTACGAAGGAGGTCATGCACATTAAGGTCTAAGACATAAACATTGCAGTAGCTCACATCTATTGACTGAGTGTTCAGTCCTCATAGCATTGCGTGTTGTGCCTGCATAACCATCCAGACCTGAAATGACCAGTTGTGCCTGCAGGTATACTTCATGAGAAAGGATATCTTATTGAATTTAGTCCTGTACTTTTGTTGCCAGATCAGAAAGATGAGTAGCCCTACCAGTGAAAAAAACAGGTTAGCATTTCTACCTGGCTCTAACAAATCAGCTGTCAGTGCTGGACGATATAAGGTGGTCAAGCATGCATGTTTTAGTTTATCCACAGGCAGAATTAGGGTTTCCAGAATAATAGCAAATAGTGCTCCAGAGGTCTGCTGGAGCTATCACTGTGACACATGACTTTAGAGCCCAAGCTATTCATAAATATGTCAGCTAGATATATTTATGCTCATTAGGTAAGCCTTGATCAGTCAAAGAGGGAGGTCCACAGACTTCAGCATGATATGACTGATGTCTCATGTTCTAGTGTTTCACAAAGCCGAGGTGGCCCAGCAATCCAAWATTTACAGTGTGAGCAGTCTGAGGCTTTCCTTCCACTGACTTCCACAGACRTCAGCAGGGTGCCTGAGACCATTGGTATTTCATCCGGGGTCATGAAGCATTTGACAGGAGGCTATCTGGCAAGACAAAGTTTAGCTACCCACTCAGCTGGACAACTCAGCTAACACCTGCAGACTGGTGGTACAAAGTGTTTGGCTGGAAGAGTGACAAGATGTCACTGCTCACACACCTGCTTGCATATCAGCATGTTAAATGATGCTCTTATTACTGGGAAAACTAAACACTGCATGAATTTTAGTTTGGAGCAGCTTGATATTTCTGCTGTTTTTGCAGGGCTGACACAGGCAACAAGAGAGAGTACATGTGAAAGGGAGCTGCACCCAGGACAGCAAGCCAAAAAAAGGCACCTATCATCACTTTGCCAGGGCAAGTATGATAACACAGAGTAATGTTATTCATTTACATTTACTCTTTGCCTGCTGTTATGCTTGTTATTATTATTAGCTGCAGTCTGACTTTCTTATTGAATATATCTTGTTCATTTATACACCAGTGGATTTTCAACTAATGCTGGCACCATATGAAGAATACAAAAGGAGCACAAGGTTCAGTCCTAATGAGCAATAAAGCCTCTCAGTATGAGGCTGCCTGTCCTAGAATTGTACTGTTGTTGTGCATATTCTTTTTCTCCAATGGCTGCATGTGAATAGAGAAAACAAAAATGTTTTGGCCCAGGAGCATTTTTGCTCCAGTGGTGCATTGACAAGCTCCTTTCCTAGCCAATGCTRTTTATGTGGTAATGTTGGGGAGAGTCCAACAATGATAGTGAAAATGTTTCATATGAATCAGCTGTAAGACAGATTCAAATCACAGATAATGATACCAACAAATATAATTATAGTCAAATTTTCAGAAAATGGTCATTGTAATTTTGTTTGATTAGTGCAGGGCTTTCTCTTTCCCTCTCTTTCTATCACTAGATTTCGGTCTTCGTTTGCCTGGGCTGGAAATTCATGGGCAATTTCAGTTCTGATGATAAGTAGCACCTGGGATCCTTCTCTTTCCTCTCTCTTCTCCCTGCCCTTTCTCAGGATATTGTCTTTTGCTCAGTAACCTTCCAGTATTCAAAGCCTTCCCCTCCCCACAATGGGCATCATAAATCTGCACTGCTCAAAACTTGATTGGGGATATGTGAAAGAGCTGTCAGATAAGGGAAGAAAGAAAGTCTGTGGCTCACCTCGAACCTGCCCCTTCTCTGTTGCGGGGTCTCAGCTCCAGCTCTGAAGAGGAGGTAGTGCCAAGGCCTGGTGATGCTAGACTGCATGGAGCAACAGAGTGCAGAGTGGTAGACTTGGGACACTGCCGCTGTTACAGTAAATCACATACTGGCATTGCAATATGACGTGCCACAATATTATCTGCTCTCTGCTGGCTGACATAGCTGATTGCCATTCGAGCAAGCCTTTTGATTTCTGTTATCTCTCCTCATTGACCAGTCAAATTCAGAGGCACTGATGCAACCCTCATTTGACTGAGTGGTTATCTGAATTCCTACTACTGCCTGATTTGATGAAAGTGTGTCTTTTAAGTCTTACCTGTAAATTTAAATCCAGAAGGGAACAATTTTCTTGCATTTAATTTTCTTTTGCAGTCAGACTCAAGTAATCCAATGGTATCTTACTGGTATACCTTCTTTTCTATATCCCTTTATTTCCACCTAAGAAACAACAAGTGGTCTCCAAACCATAAAATTTAAGATCCACAAATGTATTTATTCCCTGACTTCAGCAGATGTGATGCTTCTAATGATTAAACAAGAGCAGGTCTTCAGTGTCCACCAACTTTAAATGTTTCAAACTTA
Organism: Apteryx rowi; assembly: GCF_003343035.1. NCBI lineage: Eukaryota > Metazoa > Chordata > Aves > Apterygiformes > Apterygidae > Apteryx > Apteryx rowi. The sequence goes on along the minus strand of NW_020449385.1, from coordinate 267,230 downwards.
TAAGGATGTGTAAGGTAGGGAAATGTCACTGTCCACTGAGTAGAGATGGGGAACATAAGCTCAAAAAGACTGAGTGATTTGCACAAGGTCAAACAGAAATTTCTGGTAAAGTTTAACCTCAGATTCAGAAGGCCTCAAAATGGAGCCACTGCCATTTCCATGTTTATCATTCTTCCCTTTCAGAAATAGCTGCCTCCTAGCCTATCAAGATAATTATGAACTTGTTTTATTTTTTATTAAAAATGACATCCATTGTTTTTGATCAAAGTCTCTCAGAATGAAGAAAGTGAGAGATTTGGAATTGTTCTCTATGAAAGAGAAAACAACTTTTCCATGCTTTTAAGAAAAGAACATACTTCTACCATAGGGATGTTAGGCTGTCTGGTGCTGGTCAGAATGGTGAGGAAAAATAAATAGTCCTGCAGGCCAAGACTGAGAAAAAAATTACTTTGCCTAAGAATCTTATAAACTATTTACATTCCCTCCTCCATAAAAAATCCTTCTAAATCATTACACAAGAGAAGTTGGGGAACTGAGATGCAAAAGCTTTGCAGAAGAAGAGTGTTTGTGACACCCTACCTTCGTCTTACAGTTCTGTTAGCAACAAGTGGGTAATGGACCAACAGCATTAGAAGACTCTACAATTACTTCAGAATTAATATCTTGTTTGTCTCTTTCAGTGTTTGAAAGCTAAGACCAGTATGAAAGGAAAAAAAAAACACTACAATATTTCCATCTTTACTTTTGCTGCAGATTTCTTTTCATTCCCATCATTGCTAGGCTTGTATTAGCAATGCCACTTTCATATATACAGTATCCATTGCACGTTTAAGTATTTTTCCCTTCCTGGAATAATCTTGTATGACAAGAGGTTTAAAAAGGAGAGGATGGGGGAAATCAAAATGTAAATTCATCTACCCTCAAATGAATCAAGGACCATTTGAAAGGACATTGAACCCTCCATAACATAGATTAATCATAAGACAATAGCATTAAACTATTGTGAGAATAGCCCTTGTGCCAGGGACAAAGACAGCATCTCTATTCTGTCCACCTCCTGAAGTGGAACTTTCCCCTGGTCTGTTTGGCCTTGTCCTTGAACAGGTCTTGGGACTTCTCTCTGAAATTACACTGAGCTTCTTCCCAGCTTTTGACCTTCAGGATAACAGCTATGGCCTTTTGGCCTCAAAACTCATCTCAAAAGCATGATAGGAGTAAGGGCAGTAGACAGAACTCTATTTTTTAGGGAAAGGAAAGATCTGAGGGTGAAACCCCAGACTTGACTTTGGACTTGAATTGCAAGTATGTGTTCCTCAGGCTTATTATTCTTTATGTGTCCTGAAACCCAAATTAGTGAAAAATTCCCTTCTCTGGAGCTTGTTGGAGAACACCCTGTGCTGATTTCAGGCATATCACTCTAAATTATGCTCCTGAATAGCCTCAAGGTCCACTAGTCCTCTACAGGTAACTTCACCTTACACCTTTCATTTTCTTGCCTTCCATCTATAGATGTGGTTATAATACATAGGTGTACCCACTGTGTGCCAATGATAATCTGGATTTCATAGAACACAGCTTTTGAGTTAAAAGCTGACTGTGATGTTGAAAGCATTTCTCTTCTGCAAATTCAGTTCATTTTTGCCTACTTGGCATGGATTTTAAATTTCCAGCGTTCAAGCATTTACCAGAACTGCAATCAAGTTATTTTAACCAGAAAGGACTTTAGTATACTATAAAAATTATTCTTTTCCTAAAGCAGGGCCAAAGATGACACTGTCATTCCTACCCAGGTAAAACTCCTGTTGAAATCACAGATTTACTTATGTAAATACTACTGTGTATACTCAGGCTCTGGCAAAACAGCAGTATTACTAGGCTGCTGCTCTAAAAGGTGATCTGTCTGAAAGGGAATTAAAGATCAAGTCCCCATCCTGTGTGGGATGCAAGAAGGCTTAGTAGGATAATGCTATTCTCCCCATGTTTCACTTTTTATTGTCAGGTAACTGATCAAACAGCATTTTATTATTAAATCATTTGACTCATATCTCACTGGGGACTGCACTAATTTGGAAATTGTTTCTGCTACATTTTTAAATTTGCACAGCTGCTACGAGATCTTTGGTTTGAAAAACCTCTGGCAGGAATGACACCACTGTGTTGTTTTCATTAACAGCACTAGATAGGCAAAGCTAAACTTTGTGTTTTGAGGACATTAGCTGGAGAACACTTTTTTCACTCTCCCATTTATCTGAGGGTAAATGCTCTTTCATATTCTGCTATGAGTCTACTCTGAAAATAGCAACTCTGAAAATCTTGGTGGTCTCCTCAAGCACAACACATCTGATAATCTCACCACTATTTGTAAGTAATGTTTCTGACAAAGAGCTGCACTGGAGTAATAGAAGCACAATCTGTTTGGTGAATCACAAGGTTGTTGGAACAAGTGTATGAGAATTTTTTTTTTTTTAATGAGTGGTATCACTGCACTGCTTGGATCAAGACGCTCACACTAGAAGTCTTGTTGTACAAACAGGACAAGAACACAGTGTAGTTAAACTACTTCTTATATGGGGTGGAGAAATGTAATGTCATACTTCCTAATTTTAGTAGGTAAATTCACCATCCTCCCATAGTTTCATTTTCTTGCCTTCCATCTATAGATGTGGTTATAATACATAGGTGAACATAACTGTTATCAGAAAATATATCTAAGTATTATTGCCCTTTAGTCCCAGCAGCTGCACTACTATAAAATCAAATGTCTGTCTAATCAACTGAAACTAATTAATTGGTAGCTCTTAATATCATATTGATTCAACACTAAAATCCCCCTATTTTTACAACAAGCTAATGCTAAACTTAACTTTTTATGTAACTATGGGAAAAAAGATGCTTCTAAGAGCTATAATTAAATCAAAATAATAATCCAACTAAAACCTTTTTTTCACTTTCAGGATACGGCCAGATGTGCAAGGATAGATGGAGATGAGCATTTTCTTCTCCTTCAGGAAATTYCAGACCTGGAGTTTAGGTTCTCTCTATTATTTGGAAAAAGGTTCCTTTTAAAGTGTGTTTAGATGAACCTCTAGAATGTGTTTAGATGCAGACTGACATTTCCACACTATTCTAGGACATTTTTAAGCCTGTTTCCTCTGGTACCGAGACCCATCTTCACCCAGATTGAAGCAGTCCTTTCTTGGGAAGTAACTGGTGAGGGATACTACCAGCTAACAGGGCAYGGGGCTTGATGTAGCAGAACTTCACTTTAGTCCCCTTACATTATAACAAACTCAAGCCATGTTCTGGCTCCAGCACACGTTTGCTGCTTTGACAGGTAAGCACTGCAGAAGGTTAATCAGCAGAAGGGTATGTGAAGCTTCTTTGAAAATGTGTATTGTTACTTTAAAACTGGAGTCAGTAGATAGGGACAGTCTGGGAAATRTTTGGGTAGAGGACCAGTTTGCTAGCTTGTGTAAACAGGGAAGCTCTGCCGATGACAGTGCAATAAAAAATACAAAGATATCTCAGGTAGGGTGTCAGTAGAGCAGAAGAAGACACAGTATAGCCTGATGGAAAGATTCTCCCTCATTCTAATAAAGTTTTCCTTCATTTTAGAGGAAAGTGGCTCTATGACTCTTTACCTTGACTGACCTCATGACATGTTTCTGAAGAGGATACATTCTGAATTAGCAAAAAATGAAGGGAAATATCAAAGTACAAATCCCCAGAACTTTTAGTTTTATAAATATAAATATAATTAATATATAAATATGATGTATTTATGAGAACATGAGATCCCTACATGTTCAATGGTTCAATGTTCAGGCTCCTTAATTGCTGGATATTAAATAAATGAGTGGACAGTCTCAGGCCATCTCTTGCAGCAATAGTGGGGTCATAGCTTAGTTAGGAGCAGCCGAATCTGGCATCCTGATAGAGATGAGGCTGCAGCAGCCCAGGTCCAGCCAATCGTAAGACCATCCCTATAGGCACAGCATGCATATGCACAACACACATATGCACACGACCAGCCACACAGACAAAAAATACAAAACAAAAACAAAAACACATCAGCACCAATGGTCCTGTTCCCCTCTCTGGCTGATCAGGATGAAGGACTGTCAGTGGGAAATATATAAATATATATAAAATATGGATTCCCCCCAGTAGTTGGCCTTAGACACCCAATCTACCCAGTACTGGCTCCTGGATCCTCTCGTCTCCAGTGGCCTCATGCCCAGACACACRTGCACCAACTGATCTCTCAGTCAGCCCCGAACCCTCGGTCTCCTCMGTCACCAGCTGGACCTCCGGGCCCCCCCAGCACCACCCTGCAGACCCTCTTCTCCCTCCAGCACCCAGTCCCAGCCGGCACCRCACTGACACCTGCCTCCAGCCTCTTGCCCCACTCCCCGGCTGGCCCGGCTCAACATCCATTGGCGACCACACGCCGACGGCGGCTGCACCGTGCACACGCGCTCCAGTCACTCCCGGCTCCCAGCCGGCAACTGCGGTGCCCCCCCGGGGCCGGCACACAGACCCCCCACGCACACGGATGATAGCTCCTCTCCCAGGAAAACAGTCAGAAATGGGGTTAGTGAGCAGACGSGACGGACATGCTGATCAGGCACAGGGCATGGCTGGGCCGGCGTGCCACCAGGCCATCCCCTTTTCCCGCTATTTTCGCACGCTTGTTCCTCCTGGACCACCTGGCTTCCCCCTTTCCCACCCGTGGTCTCCCTGACACATCCCCTGAGGCGCCTCTCACAGCCCCGACGTCCCCTCGGGGTCGCGCACCCGCTGGCAGCGCCCTCGTCCATGCAGTGCCCGGGGAACCTCTCGCACGGCTGGCGCAGGGCGGGGGGTCTCCCCTGGCCCAGGGCTGGGGGCTCCTGGGACTCCTCGGAGGGCCGGGCAGGGGCTCCACTGGCTCCCGCGRGGGTTTGGGGGCTCCTCGCCTGCCCTTGGCCCCCCTGTGCCTTCGTGTTCGTGTAGATGAACCTTTTATCACACAACCTGACAAGCTGCTTGAGTAGACCCTGTAAGAWGGTGGAGGCATGTCATGCCAAGGTCTGTTCTGGGAGGTCCTCAAGGGGTTGCATGTCTCATCAGGCTGCTCTGTCTGGAAGTGGGCAAATGGTAACCTGAGGGCTGAGATACCTACGGGGACGGGGAAATGTTTTGTGCATGCCAGGCATGCATAGATACTTGAGTCAGACCTCTAGAAGGCATTTAAAGTCTCCGTGGGAGACCCAAACTGCCTTGGGATCCATCTGGGCACAGAAACAGGGAGAGCTCCTCCAGACCCAAGACACTGCCTGGGAATAGGGTGGGCTGTCAAACTGGGAGAATAATGCTTCAAAGGAAGGCAGTAAAAGGATTAAAAATAAGCATTTTTTTTGTATAAGCAGAAGAAAAAAAAAGTCTTTGGCTTTGTGAAAGCATTCAATCAGGAAGCAGGTTTTGATAACCTTTCAGTATTGAATAATCAGTTACTGTGTTCATTCGAAATAAAGCCCACGGCTTGTTTAGGAAGTGGCAGCTCTGCAGTTTACAAGTGTCCAAAATACCATACCACTATCAGGGCTAATTTAACACTGATGAGATCAATAGGGTTCTTGGGGCTAGTAGTAAATGAGAAACATGCCTCATTACATGCTACTCTGGTGCTCTGTAGGAAAGGGGAAAATCATGAAGTAGGGTGAGAGAAAAGAGAGTTGGAAATTGTGGAGTCCTCAAAATCAGGCAGACACTTTTCACTTGCTCCAGTGATTCACCTGAAGTGACATTTTTCTGAAGTAGTGAGACAAAACTGGGAGAGGTTTCTTCCTATCCCYGACTTACTTAGGTATGCCCCTTAACTAGAATTTTCTTTTTTAGGCTGCACATGTCAATGTTTGCTCGCTCTCCTTCCCTTCCTCTCTCTCTCCCTCTCTATTTATTTAAAATCTGCAAACATACAAAATCTGAGTTTTCCCTGCAAAGGTAAGTCTTTGGGCCATAATCTTCAGCAGTTCCAAAATAAGCACAGCTGTTTATACGTAACTGCTTCAGGATATAGTCCAGTAAATATTGCCTCCTGGTATGAAGCTTTACAGTTAGATCCCAAAAAGCACCTTGGGCTCCTAAAAGTCAGGTGTGGCAGGGCTCATGAATTGTTGTGGAGTCCAGCCCCCTGAACTGCACACCAAAGGTGCCTGTGCCATGCAACAGGGGGAGCCTGAGGTGTCAAAAAAAATGCAGACAGCAAGCTTTCTGCAGCAGTCCTACTATCAGCATGCTCAGTGGGTGGTAGTCAGCAGAAAACACTACGGAAGAAGGTGAAGTCCTGTTCTTCTCTGGGGCTTTGACATCTTTGCCAGCCCTACATGCAAAGCACAGCCCTGCTTTCTTTCTCTCAAAGAATCAAATGAGGTAAAGGGAGAGTATGTGGCTGATTCCCTCTGTTTTTTTACAGCTGAAAAAGGAGAGAAACTCCTTTCATATAACAGTTTAATAATTGAATGAGAAATCTATATAGCAAACTAATAGAGTGCTCAGCAAGAAAGTGGGAGCAATCAATTACCTTTCCTCCTTGCTTGAAGGACTTCAGCTTCACATCCCAGCAAAATGGCCTAATAACAGTGACCGTGTCACATTTCTGCGTGTTCCTTCCTCCTCTACAGTCTTGAATTTTTTCTTTCAAGTGGCACCATTACAGTAAGACAGAAGGGGAATGGTTCTTCCTTCTGTCTCCATCTTTAGTACCATCCAAGAATAGTCCATGTGGTTCTTACCCCTTGTCGCAGTCACTAAGCTCTGTGACAGGACGCTACCATCGGCTTTTCCTCGGGAGTGCATTTTACAGACCATGTAAGCTGCTATTGCAGTACTTATATTCTGGCACCCAGGTAGGATGGTGTTCATTCTGTGATTAAAAAAAAATAATAGTAGTGATAATAAAAATAATAAATAGGTTTGTATAGGAAAGGAATACAATGCAGAGCAACTTCTGTATTTTGATTGGACCCAAGTATGGACTAGGCATTAAGCTGTTCAGACTTGTTAATACAAGGGCATCTCTGGGACAAAGCAAATTAAACCACAAGTGCTCAAATAATTTTGAAGGCTAAAAGTAGGTTGAATTCCAGTAGTCTCTAGGTTAGATGAGCAAAGATGACCAGAATCAGGGTTTTTGTCCTTCTGGTCTTTAACAGAGGATGTGGGAACTTTCTGCACAGGTCCAAGTGTATGATGAGTTGACTGCAAAGAGTAGAAGGAGTCCATATGGCTACAGTATTCCCTTCTGGGCTGCAGGTTCATATCTAGCCTGTCATTGCAATGATGAAGAGAGAACTTCAGATGGCTGCTGAGTGATTTATTTGGGAAATGTTTATTTATACATTGCTATCTGGCACATACATTATAGACAGCCATATTTCATGGCAAGATGAAAGACACTGTGTGTAATCACCTTAGTTAGGCAATCATTTCCTCCTTTTAGAGAAAGGATGAAGAGACCTGAAGTCAAAAGTATGACTGACCCTCCTTCCCAGAAGCACTACTCCTTTCTATGGTAAAAATTTATACAATTCATGTAAGAACTTTTCTGCCTGAGAGAGCTAGCTGAAAATGCATTCAGATCACTTTACCAAACACTCATATGCAGTATGGCAATTCCAGGCAATATAATAGGATATTTTTGTACCCTGTTAGAGACGCTCTGTTTTACAGTTTTTTAACCACCCCATTTAACTTCTCAGCAATGTCACATGAGGATGCTGGACCCAAGACTGGACTTGGTGACCTCAGAGTTCCTTTCTAGCAAGATAGATCTACCAGGCTGGGAATGGACAGGGCAAAAGGGCTTTGCCTCCCCCATTAACTCTTGTCTCTCCACTCCTCCCAGAAGCTGTGGAGCTATACTGGAGGCTGTGGTGGCTCTTCCCATAGCCACCTCATGCCAAGGCAGACCCATATTCTCTGGGACTCTGGTGCAGAGCCCCACATCAGCAAGAGGGAAGTTGCACTAAGTTAAATTGTTCTTGGAGTTGTGGGCTGCTACATGATAGTGTGCGCTCCCAGTGGTGCTGCCCTGACCAGGGGTGAGCTTAAGGTATCATTCCTCACATATGACTCCTGGCTAAGAAGGGTCTCAGCCTCCACATCCCCATCAAGCTGTGTCTGTGCCTGTTTTTCAAGCCCTTCCTCCTAACAGCAGCTCCCTTTTAGGCCATAAGCATGAATATGGTTTAGAAGAGCAGAGTCCTACAGAACTTCTGGGGCCTTCTGAACACTGCAGCCATTTCACGGTATCCTAAAAGAGAAAAGATGCCTTGCAGAAGTCAACATCAAATTGAATTCAGCGATGTATTCAAGAGGATGAGGTCTCATTCTCTCAGTAATTTCCATGGGAGCTGACTTTCAGTCATATAACACAGTCAAAGTTCAATCCAAAGAAAATGAGCTCAAATAAAAAATGAACAGAGMTCAGCTAAAACTAGAATCAGTAGAGTAGAGAACTTAATGACCTGTTCGGATTAGTATCATGTAATTGAGCCCAAATGATATTTGAGCAGAAATAAAACTGGCCTTACCATTTGTTAATAATTATTCATATTCCAGTAACAAGGCTACAGAAGTGTTTCCTTAAATGCACCTCATACGTCAGCATTAGTACCTTACTCTGAGCAGCAGCAAAGAGGGGTATCTGATGAGCTCCAGCTAAGAGAGAAAAATCAAACCCAGACTTTATTTAATAGCTCATTCAGTGGAAGTAGATACATAAATAACAAATAAATGAAACCCCAAAGTAAGTAGAACTTAATTCAGTAGCAACGTGGTTGAGGGGTTTCCAATCTCTTTTCTTTTGGAGGATTGCGCTACAATGACATATCCAGTCCAGCAGCTTGTGAGTCCCCATTTTTGAGTCTCAATATTCAGACAGCATAAGCATATGTAACACTAAATGAAGGTGCCTTGCAGTTATATGGCAGAGTTTTCATGCTTTCAGTCTGAAAATAATTTAATATACAGGTTTTAAAGGACTCACTATAGCTTTATTGTAACTAGCCAGTAATGCAAAATACTGTCAAGCATTCTATCAAGTCGCAAGAGGGTGTTTCCCCGTCTAGTCAACTGATTTTCAATGAAACTAACAAAATAATAATACATGCAAAACAAAATACCAGGTAGGAGATGAAAAAAAAAGTTCAATTTTTCAAGAAAACCTATACATCTGTCTGAGGTGATGAGATCGTGCTTGTTTCTCTCTCTGGATGCTAGGAAGATTACACTGGATCATGGTGTAATGGGAAGAATTACTTGAACTACAGTAGAGTGGGGTTTGTTTGTTTGTTTTTTGAGCCCTGAACAAGTTTGTTTATTTAGTTAGGATGAAACTGAAGCTCTCGGAGATTGATGAGCCTTTGGATTGATTTCAAGTGAAGATAGAAAGGGTTTCCATTTTTCCTTTGCTTACATCACCTCCTTCTTTTTTTCAGTTCTAAGCACTTGAGTCTAATCAGGCTGCGCTACAGGCTGTGGCCATTTCCAACCCCCCTGTTTCCTTTGGCTGGGGGCCTTTGAGATCTTAGAGCTAGTAAATATGGAAACACAGACACAGGGTTGGTGGAATTAAGGCTTTCAGTATCTGGGCAAAAAGTTTCTGAAAGATTTTAATTCGGCAGTCTCATTGTGCCACCGGTTGGGCTTTCTTTCCCCTTTGGAAGAACAATCAAAGTCTTAGTATATGCAGCCATGCTAAAAAGTAATCAAGATATAACCCCATAGCTGGAAGTTCCTGTTCCTCTGCTAAGATGTAGCGGCTGACCATGTCGACTTTTGAAGTCTATTGCAAGATAAAGTAAAATGGATTATTTAAATCAACAACAGTCTTAATGAGACAGTTAGTGGAATATCATTTTTCAGCCATCTGTGACATGCAAATTTTTGCATTTWGAATCATATTAAAATTGCATGGTAAGTAAACTCGCTGTTGTGAGACTGGCTAAATCAGCAGTGGAGGAAGCAAGCCATTTTACTTCACAGTGCTACAGACAAGAAACATAGTTGGTTATCACATCCCAGCTGAAGAAAAAGAAGCGTCTTGCTAAAGAAGACAACTTTTTCAAAAGTGGTAACTCAATTGCTTGTGCTTATGCAAAGATAACCATACCAGGTCACAGATATTTTCATTACCCTGTAGAGCTCAACAATCAATCATTATATGTCATTATGTGTGCAGCACAGTATCTCTCTTTTAATCAGTATTTCAAGGCCTTCTTTTTCTGTTTGTCATATAGATTAAATATAATTAAAAATTAGTGCTGCAGAAACCAGATGACTGGAGTTGCTTAAAACAGTCATCCCATTAACATTGGTATTTTTTCTTCAGCTGAGCTTTAAGAAATATAGTATATGAAGGATTGTTCAAAGGGCATACAGTTATTTAACAGAACTAGTCTTATCAAGTCAATTTTCTATTACTTTTGGTATTACTTTTTTGATTTTGAGGTTTTTGGTATGCTGGAATTTTATACAATATTCATTTCAAAAGTCTTCACATTTCTTTGAATATTCTGATTTGAGGAATGAGGTTAAGAAATTTTTATTAATTATTTGAACTTTTCTCCATTTAGAAGAAACTTTATTTATCTATGCTTCATTGTATTATCCAGGATTTGCAATTTTATATCATATGGGCAAATTCCAACAAGAACGTTAGCCAGCATAATTCTCAAATACAGTCCTGTCTCTGTTATGAAACACTTCTTTCGTAATGGTACTAGCTGAAAAAATAATAATAGAAAAGTACTGAAGAACCTCAATTTCCAAAGCTTGGAGGAAGCTACCAGGCAAATGGCTGCTTTGATTTTTCTCTGAGTTACAAGGTGGAAATGAACAAGAAACTATATGCGGCATGCAATTTGTCTAAGTGAGACTGTGAAATGGTGGGGGTCACTATTCCCAGGAAAGACGGTGTGGGGGTCAGCAAAAAATATTAGAGATGCAGAGAATTGACCAGTAGATAGAGTACTTGAAAAGATGATCTGAGCTGTTTGGAAGTTCAGGTCCAGTTCCTTGGGACCAAAGATCAAAATTTGGCAGAACAAAAAATCTAAATTTTCATTGTGGGTCACACCTCTGTGCAACATGAGACGTAGTACATGTGCTAGACAAATCTTTTTTTGAGTTGGTAGTAATATTTTTCATTTTGTCTTGTTTTATGCACAACTATGCTGGGCCCCTTTCTGGCATTTCCTGAGTATTTCCAGCTCCTCTCTTGACTGTCAGCTTTGAGGGAGGCTTTTCTTTTTCCCCTCTTCTCCAAAGGCAGCTAAAATGGCTCATTGTTCCAAGCTAGCTAGCACTGGACTGGAGAAAAAAGTTCCATTTTGCGTAATACATCAAGAGTCTGTCATGTTTTTTTTTTCCAGGAGCTTCTGATGAGTAAAAGCAAGGGTTAATAGTCTTGTGATTAGAGCTGTCACTAGGTTATAGGTTAAATAACTACATTTAAATTTTTCTGCAGTACGAGGTTATAGGACAAACTCTCGCAGTTCCTACATTGGACTATTTTTTTTCAAAATCATTCAGTATTTATTCATCATACTGGACCTAACAATCCTCCCTGAAAACATTTTGTTCACTACGTTACATTTCTGTAAACAATGTCTTTAACTGAATCAATACTTGCTGGTGGGAAAAAAATAATTTCTGAAGATTTTCCAGCTACAGCTATTTCCGCCTTTCTTTAGACACTTCAGACATCTGCAAAACCATCTGGAAACAAAAGAAACAGGTGTTTTGTGACTAGAGTTCTTCCAAATGACCACCATATAACTGAACCAACTTTTTATACCGTGTAACCTACACCCTCTCCAAAAGCACTGTAGTGGTCCTAACTCAGAAACTATAGTACATCAAAGAGTTAGTGATCCACRTAACAGTTGACCTGCACAGGTGCAGGCCTGTGCTTTGCTGCACATATCCCTTGGTCGCTGGATTAATTTGGCTGGCTAATGGTAATGGAGAAGCCTGTACGAGGTTTCCACTAGGCACCTGGCAATTACACCACCTGCATGTCCTTGTCTGATCTTGAAGCAAACCAGCATGCTTTCATATAAACATCCTCTTGCTTGACAGTAGAAATGATGAATAGAGTTGTTTACTTCTAAGAAAATCCTATAAAAGCTCTAAAGATGACAATGCTGGTGAGCCTCAGCATGGACAGGATCTGCACAGCATGCCGTGCCCTGACTAGAGGTAAGGGATTTAAAATATCTGTGCTATCTCCTTTTTCCTTCCTGTGTTATCTCCAATAAAGGTATTTTAATCAATACCTTAAGGAGTCTGACTGCCTTTTGTACTGGAATCCATAATGAACACTTGCACTGGTGCATTACAAGCGTGTGCTGCTGTCAAGCACTCAAGGTCCACCAAGAAAAGAGCTTCTGGAGTGGCAGCTTACGTAAACTGGTAAAACTTTCAACTTCAGGTTCTTTGTGGGAGCCTTGAATGCATAGTGTCATTCACAAAATAAGCAACCACAATGGCTTTGCACATTGCAGACATCTGGAAAAGGTGTCAGGATTAACATTATTTGGGTTATAATGCTGCTGGTCATATTGTGTCAAGGTTTGCTGTATTAAAGGTAATTTGTAGCAGAAAAAAAAGCACTATACTGCTCCAAGTCTTTCTATTTTGCTAGGAAGAGTTAACATAAATCAACTGTCACATAGATTAAAAATCCCTGGTCACTAGGACAGAAGTCTTTGGCTTCATCTGGTGAATTTGAGACAGCTAGTCTGATCTCTGTAAGTCTGGCTTATGAAATTTCCTATGTTTTGTATGTTTCCTACATAAGATCCCTTTCTCATGTGCTGGATATCAATGCTGAACCTGAAATCATGGTCCAGCTTAAATCACTGGAAATGTTGTCATTAACCAGGATGGAGCTCATCTTAGGAGCCTAAAATGTGTACCAATGATTATTAAGATCCATGGATCTTATATCTAGCTTCGGTGGGTGTTTGCACCAGTTGTAGTATCTGTCAGGCTAATAATCCCCTGATAACAGGGGAAGAAATGGACATGCCATGGACTGACAGAAGACCTGTGCCTCAATATCCTGCAAACCAGAGGCACCAGAAAGCTTGCCCTAAGTGGAAAAATCTCACTGTCTACAAAAAAATCTTGTAAAGAGCCAGGAAAACATTAAAAAGGACATGGGAAGTACTGAAGATGCTTGGGCCTTGATTCTGCAGTCCATTTCTTTGAGCAAATCACTTAAATATGTGCTTAGACAGTGGGACTGCTGCATGCATTGATGTGCTCTGCTCCTTTGTGGCCTGAATGAGATTCTGGTTGCAACATGAAATGACAGCATTTTTGTTTGATTGTTTGTGACTTGACACAAATTAATGTTTGAAAACACCAGGTGAGTTCTGCAGAACTGGATTTCTGCCCTCCAAGGGTCCACCTCCCAGATTCAGCCAAGAGGGAAGAGTCTCACTTTTGGTGCTTCTGTTTCTCCTGAAAAATGCAAGGAAGTGCTTCTGCTCCCCTGATATATCAGGGGTTGATTGTCATTTTTGTGGCTTTCATTTCCTGCAGCCTTCTCTCAGCACCAGAGAGTAGGTATGAATCAAGACATCAGTCCATTGTGCTGAATAAAATGGAGGCATTTTCCCCCAGAATTTCCATTTTCCTCTGCCTATACAACCAAAGAAGCAGTCTGCCTATTCAAATAGCAAAACATAAGGTTATGGGTCAGAAACCCTCTTAACTTTGTCTGACAGCCCCCAGCATGATGGGTTGTGGTTTATGGCTGGGACACTTGGGCATTGTCACATTGCGAACAGTAAATGTGACAGAAAGTTGGTTAAACCAGGATGGATTTTAAAAAAGCCTCAGCAGTGGCTTGTGCCTGTCCATAAGGCAGGAGGAAAGATTTTTATACAAATCATTTACCATAGGCATAAATTAATGTCTAGTGCTCTTGTCAGAGAGAGAAAACAAATTTGCATGAAGCACTTTGATGTATTTGTTAACTGACCCCTTTCCTACTTCCTTTAATTAGAATTTCAGATCTGGTAGAATGTATCATTTGTTTCTGATTGCTACTTACCAAAAGAGGAGGGGGAGAATCATTTTAGAACAAGCTTTCACACCTGGTCCATATATAGCTAAATACATTTATTTCATAGCTACTTTGCAGAATGGATTAAAAAAAAAAGGATAAATTACTGCAGCATTTTTTTGACTTTTCTAAACAGCTAATGCCTATTTCCATAGTGAGATGGAGATGRAATGAGAGAAATGTAGGTCTAATTTATTTCTCATTCTGTTTTCCTTTTCACATTGTTTCTCTAAAGACTTCCTGTCATCTTTATACCATTAAGAAAATAAACAGGAAATTAAGATTCATATATATATCATCTCCTTCTCTAGACAAAGTAATATAAAGGGAGTGAAAAGCCATGAAAAGGGCATGGACTCAGCATTGTTGCTGTCTGTCTCAGTGAGAAGGTGGACAGAACAAATAATGCTGACAGGTGTCCTCCCTTTCCGCCAACTTAAAACTGACTTAGACCAACTGCACAAGATCTCCATGTGGGTAGCCTTGTTCTTGAAAGAGCATCAGAGGTTGTGGCTGAGGCACACCAACTACCCATCCATCCTGCAGCCCCCTTGGACTTCCCCCCTGCAATAAAACCATTCACTGTTGCGGACCATTTCATTTGATTATTGCTATTTGTAGCCACAGGCTACTTCTGAATGTAATTATTAGCCTGAGATCTGTTAGGCTTAATAAATGACTGCTGCTTCAATSTCTCATTGTTTCCTGGTTCCCCTGGGCTCTGCTTAGTGACAGCTGAAATCCAGCCCTCTTGGAAGAGGTAGAGAGAGGCTCAGGATGCCTCAGTGGAGTGTATACAAAACCATTACCCTCACACAACCTATCATGCACAAACACTTAGCACAGCACGATCTTTGAAGGCAGCAGACAACTCAATGCAAAAAGGACAGCTGTGAAGTCTCTCTCCCGCCCAGTGAAGAAGAGTCAGAGGCAAAGCCAGAATGGGTGGGACCAAACACTCAGGGAAAAACAGAGACACAGGCTGTAATCAGCATCAGCCCAAACTATCTTACTGCCTCCTGTGGGTAAGTCAGCCAGGAAAGGGCTAAGGACCACCTGTCTCACAGATGGCCCAGGAGGAGATATCAAGACATCAAAACAGTGAGAGAAGTGAGGGGAGAGGCTGCTAGCTCAGAGGTTTTCTTTATTTTCTGCAATTTTTGAGCTCTGTGTTTGCATGAAGCACTTGGAAGCAACTTGAAATGAGCCTGAAATGGAGAAGGGTTGAGTTTTACCTCTTGGCTGGACTAACAAGAAATTCCACCAACGTACTCTCTCCCTTATTGATTCCCTACCTCATGATGGCAGTTTAACATGGAGGAAGAAGAGAAGGAAAAGGGTTTTGTGAATATGTTTGGGTCACCTAATAGACAAAAGAGTGCTATGAGATTTTTAGCTAATCAGAAATACAAGGTGCTCTTGACTACACACATCTTCTGAGAAATCTAACTTTCCAGCACCAGCTTTCTGTTGTACTGTGTCATATCGGGGTAAAAGGGTCTCACAGGTTTCTGAGAACTTTTTCTTGAACCTTTTCACCAATGTGGTTCCTCTTCACCTGAGACACCTGCTGGGCCTCTCGCTGGATGTTGCTTACATTACATCACCTTGCAACAAATGTTATCCGAGTCTCATCAGAATACTATTTCAGAATGAACCAATCCATACCTGGTATTGCAATATTTACCAGGAACAATGGCTCAGATCTCTACAAGACTTCCTATCTGCTTTACTTCAAACTCTGCATGTCAGATGATGCACAGTAACATAAGGACATTTCCAGGGAATATGCAGCATCCTGTAAATTTTCTTCACAGTCTTTTCCTTCTTAGTTATGAGTATGCATTTGTGAGGAGACACACAGATGCTCCAACTATCTTTCAGCATACAGAGGGCAAGAGCAGAGGGAAGGGAAAGAATTCCTTTTACCTCTGAGTCAAGCTCCCCCAGCTTTTGGCGATTGACTGAGGAGCCAATGTAAGAAACATATTCACCCAGGCTTAGTGGAGGGGTGGGTCAGTTCATAAGCGCTGAATATCCTCTGAAGGAGCTTATTTCTTTTCATTGACTATACCAGGAGCCTGCAATTCTCACTGACAAGTCAAAATCAGATGCCTAAAGGTAAGTGGGATGGGGAATCTGAGCCAAGGAGCCTGAGGACAGAAGCTCTATTATAGGCCAGGGAAGGAAAAATATTGTGAGGATTTTGTAAAGATTTAAACTGCCCTTATAAATGGGTTTGAAGATTATGATATTAGACTCTGGAGATAGAAGCTCTTCTGTCTGACCCAGTTGTCAGTCTGATATGGCTCTTATATTGACCCCCTTATATCCCAGGCCCTGGAAACTGCAATGTCTAGGACTCAAGTGATGTGCATATATTTCTGTTTTGATTGTTTCAGACTTGTGAAAAGAAGATTAGGTCCTGAAATTTGATCCACTATTATTTGAAGATAAAAGATTTTGGGGATCTGATAGATTTTCTGGAAATCTCTTGCTACCAAATGTTCCCAGAAAARCTTTCCCAGGATCATTAATAAATGATTGTTTTAGAGATGCTCATAAATTGAATCCATAGAAATGTAGTTGGCAGTAATACGATAACATGTGAATAACCTTTCCTGCATTTTAAGATCATTAGGAAAATTTTGAGTAACACACACCCCTATCATAGTGATGCGATCCCTATCATCATACACACATTCACAAATGCAATCCTTTTTTTTCCCCCTATATATTATGTACAGAGCTCCCTTTTCAGAAAGGTTTACGATGAGACTTTTTAATCCATATTAGAGCTTTACCAAATTTTTGTTGCGCTTTCATAACCATTTGTGATGTGACGCCACCTGCTGAATTAATTATTCAGTGAATATTTAGCATGACACTTGAAGGAATGTGATGTGCTGGCTTGAGACCCTATTTTAAAAACTTTTATTAATGACTGCTGAAGGAATCTCAAGGGATGTTGTAGTCCTGGAGAACACATCCTACAACAAAAAGAGTTGGAGCAGCAAGGCATTATATTCCTTAAATTCCATGTAAGATGTTGGGGAAACAAAATCAATTTGAAGGGTTCTTCCTTTACTAGCTTGAAATAAGAAGTTCTTAGAGAAAAGGCAAATAGCCCTACAGAAACATCTTTACAGAAAATCTAGAAAAATGTTAGATGAGAGATTCCACTTTTCAGCTGTGCCACCTTTCTCTAGTCTTTTCTTTCCTTTCCTCATTCCTTCTATGGGCTATWTCATAAAAGCATTGCAATTAGATATTGCAAAGGCTTATTCAGTCACCTAGTCCAAGGCCTTGCTAATGCTGTACCCCCTACAATAAGACATTTCACAGAGCGTGCAAGTTTTGTTCACTCCAGCTGTCCCAGAAAGCAGATCTTCCACCATTTCCCGTAGGAAGCCATACCACAGTCTAATAGACTCTTTGTGATATACAACTTGGCTTTTCTGGCTCTAATTTCATCCCTTTGCTTCTAGCTATAACCCTCCACCACTTTACAGAATTCCTTTTCTCAGATGTTGTCTATATTCTGCCAGTTCGAAACACAGATAGTGTTGATTTCTACTTGTATAAGGCTCCTTATATTTAGGACAAGATTTTGTGAATGGGTTCTATTCAGGTATGATTATTTTAACGTTAAGATAATGGATTATCTTAACAGTAAGATAATTAAAATAATGGGATCTGTTAAGATAGGATCTGTCTTGGAGAATGGAAGCTGGTATTTTCATAAATACTGAGTATGACTTTAGGCATTGCTTGGATTTCAGCACTTTAGTGAACTCAGCAGTCAGTCTTTGTATATTAATTACTTGTAGGCAGCCACATCACTTACATCTTTCCCTCAGTCATATCTCAGGGGACTATCACTATGAAAGTGGACATCAGAGGCAAATCTCCYGCCAAATGGGATAGCACGGAATGAGGACTACTGTCATTTTTTTTCAACTCTTTCTTTCAAGAAAGAGTGTCTTTATCCATCCCAAATTTCTGGCTCTCTATGGAAGGATTTTAYAAATTATTGCATAAATACATTTGGGAAAGAGTTGGTCACAATTTCTCTCTTGACCTACTTGCTTTTTTTTCTCTCCATAACTGATACTTACCATCCAATAGATACCATTCACAATTTGAAGACTGATATAAAAAACCACTTTCCATTCATTTGCCTAGCTGCAACTAGCCAGTCCCTGCTCTGCATTTTTAGTACACTTCTGAAGAGCTTTATTTTCATAGACTTCTCAGGTATCTTCTGCCTGTGAGCTTGTTTCACCACAATCCACAAGGAAGAGTACTTGAGGATGTGGCATATGAAGGCACTTAAGAAAACTTCAGAAAGATACATTAAGATCAATGTAATAGATTTTCCCATATTTTTATTACTTTGTGAAAAAAGAGTACAGTTTTAACAGACTATTTTCTTGTAAAAATTGTGATGTTTTAACACTTAGTATTAAAAATACAGATCTATAAAATTAAGAGGGAACTTTTAATCCAAATACATTTTGACGCCTGTGAAAATTGCTATCTGAACAAGCTCTTCCTGGGCGGAGGGCAGGCTGGGTGATGATGAGAGAGCAACTGAACAGTTAGCCAGAAGACAGCTGTGAAATTCTCAGCATTGAATATTTTCAAATAAGCAGTTACATCAATTCCATAACTTGAATGCTATCAAAGCATAATTTAAAGAAATATTATTGAAGAATTTAACTTTTAAGATTCCTCCCTCCTAGAAAGAGAGATGCAAGAAAGCTGTTTAGAAACAATCTCAATAGTTCAACTTGAATCTCTCACCTGCAGACATCTGGAGTGCAAACAGATATTTTTTAGAAAGTCAGGAATTTGAAACTTCTAGTAAATATACTCTTCAGTTTGAAAGGTGATAACAGCAACTGTAAATGAAGATGTAGGGATGAAATCCTGTCTGCAGCCCATAGCATTATTCTTTTAAAAGTCACTGGTGCCTAAATGGAAAAAAGACTATTTTTCTCCATGACTGGAGGTAGTATCCTCCAAGATTCCAAAGAATGACACCTATCAAGAAAGATAAAAAAGATTTCTTAAAAAAAAAAAAAAAAAGTGGTCTGCCAATATTTGATCAATCTCTGTAAAACTTTCCCTCTCTCCTTTTTGCTGTCTTAAAAAGGAAAAGGCAATTTGTTTTCTCTAGTATAGCACTACCCAACACATCTTTTACTGGCTATTTGCCTCCTGGTGAGATAGTGCATGAGCCCTATTAGCTTTAAAGGTGTCCAGTATGATCACAGTCTTGCCTGTACCGTGATGATGACTTTTGTCTGCATRGCTTGAGGCTCGAATTCCCCCAGCTGTTTGGCTTTCAGCACTCCATCTGGCTGGGGTCAGCARTGCACCTGAGGACAAAAGAACGAAGCAGCACTATGAAGCTTTTGGTAAAGAGCAGCCTTGTCAGCAGCATTTCAGCTGCTTTGGTTCTGGCACTCTGATTTCCCTCCTGGTCACAGGCTGTGAACCTCAACGGAATATTCTTAATACAACCTGCACTTCTCAGCAATCCTCCTGCCACGTCTGCTGGGCCTCTGCAGTTGCTATGGTTTGTCAGAATGATGGATATATTAAATAGCTGGTTAACTACCTGCCTGATATTATACAAATAAAGACCTGGGAGAGCACAATTTCCCAGGAAGCTGCCTGGGATGACATTATTAGCTCCACATTATTATGTGCAAGCAACAAGTACTTGTTGCTTAATAAAGCAGGGGCAAATATTAACAACTGTTGCAAGAAGAGCGTATTGCTTGCAATAAGAAGCAACAAGCTGCTGATGGGCTGTGTAATAGAATTACAAATCAGTAGAGAAAAACTAGCACCGTCTCTGACAGGTTAGTGTTAGATGAGATAATTATGACCAAATAAATACTACAACAATAAAAATTCACAAGGGAGGGCAGTTTGAGACAGTGGCAGGCTGCAGCGCAAAACTAATGAGCAAATTGTTGCTAAAAATCAACTCTCTTTAGCTGCAAAATGGAGATTAATTTGCTCTGTTATAAGGCAACAACTATTAAAAACCTCGCAGACTTGCAGATATATTGCAATGCAGAGCTTGTGAAATGAAATTTCGATGTCAGATTTGTACTCTTAGAGTTATGCAGGAGGTTTTTGCATAATAATTGAGAGTCTGAGACTATTAGTGATTAAAAATCATTTATAGAGCATTCAAAATTATATCCTGATTTATAAAACTGATTAAGATGTGCTTGCTCTCATYGTTTCTCCCTCTCTTCTCCCCTTTCTCTCTCCTTCCAGACACATTCTAATCAATGGACAAATATTGCTTATCCCACTCACAAAAGTATCCAATTGCATTTTTAGGGAATTTTAAAAATCACATTAAAGCACTAATCTTTGAAGTCCACTCATTATTGGACTGGAATGTTTATGTTCAGTTGTTATCAGGAGTTTAGAAGCTTTTCAGAAATATTGAACACACATCACAGMGAGTGAGTCAGCTACATAGGATCTGCCAAATGAAGAAGGAACATATCTCAACACCGTATTGACTTGTCAAGTCTATGCCTTATGTACCAGACAGGCAGAATCTCAGCATAATTTAGACCAGGAGGGACCCCTGGAGGTCACCTGGTCCAGYCCCTGCTCAGAGCAAGGCTGGCCTCCACATTCAGGTAGGTGTTGCAGTCGGCGGAGTTATTTGCAGGAACTCCCTTTCTGCTCCAGTAGTATTAAGTCCACCTTGATGCCACCTCCTCATTTCAAACCTTTCTGGGTATAATTCCCATGACTATTTTGAAYCCTTTTTCTACTCTGTTCCTTTGCCTTTCTTTGGGGTATTTCCTCTAGGCTTTGTTGAGATAGGAAATAATATTGGAAAGTGTCTGTCACATTTTAAAACCTCTGTAAAGTGTCATAGGATATCATGGTGTCATCCAACAAACCAGTAATAATCAGGATAATGACTTCTTTTGTATCCATCAAACTTACTTTGTCAAGAACTCAATTTTTAAAGACACAGCAAATGGAATGTTTGTCTTGACTTTCCTGTCAAAAGCATAAGATTTCAAGTGGGTATGAATTTCTTTTATTATCATTATTTTCACTCCTTTATGTAATCAATCTGCAAAAATGYTTGATATGCAAAAACACATTGTGACATGTTGTCAATTTATAACTAGTTTCATATTGTTAAAATAGTGACTTACACTGTGTTTGCTGTAACTCTCACATTGCCAGGTCTTGCTAATGCCTGCATTTAACAGCATTAGCTTAATAGCATTGCCTGCTGATTCAGGACTTGCCTGTTTTCTCTTTGAAAGATTTTGTTTACACCATTTTTTACCAAAATATTTGAAATATTGTGAAAAAGTAATATCCATTTTTTCCTCTTAAGAAAGTCTTTTGTTTAAGTATTTAGTTTTTCATAATCCGTTGAGGGAATGGCTGCGTATCCCTAAGCTAAGGCAGTTTTCTGGAGCATTTAATTGTAGTAGTGTGTTTACAGAAATAGTTCTTTGGCTTCATGAGTGTAATTTCGCTGAACTCTGTGAGTTGGTTCCTATATAATTGAGAAAAAAATATGACCCGCAATATATACTCATAGAAAATAAGATTGAAATATGAGTAAGATAGATTGTTCACTACTCAAATAAGCTAGCAGTTTTCACAGCATTATCTGAAAAGCTTGAAGAACAATTTTAAAAAAGACGTAGTATAAAAATTTGTAGCTTGGAAAGATGATTTTTGTACAAAAGCAGGATACAATAACATTCACCTAGTAATTAAACATTCATCATTGTACAAAATACTGAGAAAGAACTTCAAACATATAGAAGCAATGGCTTATTCTAGCAGATGAAAGYGGATTTTGCTGTTTTCACATATCTGATCAGTCATAAAGCATCTTACATAACAGGACATAGGTACATTTCATTCTTTCTTCTTCTGTCATTAGACRCAGGATCATCTCATTATACAGCTGAATGAAACCAGAAGAGGCTCTTCACTTTGTTTTACAGCTCACAGTTGGAACCTCTTTTTTTCCTTCCCCCTTGCTTCCAAACATACATGTAAACACTATAAGAGACCGGCAAAAACCTCTCTGCTAACAGCAATAATCAGCAGTCCTCACACAAGAAATATTGTATATGGGTTAACAATGTACTCGGTGACTTTGCAAGTTTTTGCTCATGAACACTGTTTGCTCATGTTTTTGCTCATGAACACTACATACTCAAAGTCCTTCAGGAAACATGTAGGCAAACATGTTTCAGGATGACAAACTGAATGTTCTCATGGTCTCTTCTGACCTTACAATGTTTGTTTTGATTTCTGCATTACTCAAGAGTTATGTTCATCACAGTCTTCASGCTTTGTTACTTTTGCTGTGTGATTAGCCACATTAGTGATCTTGGCTCCGTTCTTCAAAGAAGTTTAGGCGTCATCTTAGGCTTCAACCCATGGCTGACTTTGATAAAAATGAGATACCTACACAGGGACTGGGGGATATGCTTGCTGGTGCCCAGTTTGGTGAGGCACTGAAATTGGAGGTTCTGACCATCATTGACGGGAGATGGAGTTAGGAATGGAGAGATTATCCCAAAAAACGTATTTCTTTGCTTTCTCTGGTCAACAAGCTATATCTRTGCTAGCAAATTAATTTGGGCCAGAGAACATTGCCAGGCACTGGAACTAGACTCTCTGTACTGACAAATTTTTAGCAYGGTCCCTGACACAGTTTGTGCCCACAGCATTTACTGCCAAACAATTCCTGGGCACAGTTCAAGCTACAGCATGGCCAAGGGACCATTCCTGAAGGGCAGTTTGCATGCAATCAYTGTATTTTGGGAAGTAAGAGAGCTTAATAGTGTGCACTCAGGCTCTTTTGTGCCATTTGGTCTCAGTTCCTCAGGGCTGTYCTTAGCATATTTAATCTACTAGTATAGACAGTCTAAATGAATTGTAATCAATGGATTAGATAGCATGAGTCCTTTTCCTTAGYCCAGCTTCTTGCTCAGCTAGCCAAAACTGAGTAAGAGCCGTTAGCTTATATTTACACCATTGTTTTTTAAACTACTTAACTAATTCTTTTCTTTAAAGCAAAAACAATTTTACTTGTCTCATACCAAGGGAACGGTACAAGTCATTCAGTGCTTAGCTCATAAACAGATCCAAAGTATCCTAGTTCAACATTTTTGTTTAAAAGTGAGGAATGACCAAAACTAGACTGCTAATGCATCTTTCATAGTGTTGAGAAATTACTCACTGTAAGATCCGCCTTGATTTCAGTGAAGCTAATAAGGGAACAATTACATGTGAATATAAGGAATTTTTGACTCTTAATATTCTTATTAAATGCTCATACAGCCCCTGAATATGATTTTAATATGACCCAGTGCTAAACTATAAATTAAATGGGCATTTTAATYAATAAGATTTGATTTTTTTGAAATATATAAATGTAACATTTTTATGTAACCTCTAAAAACAAACCAATACTCTGTCCAAGAGACTAAGAATTAGCTCCATTCATCCATGATCATGATCAAAGGCATCAGTGTCCAATCTGCCAAGAAACTAAATGAAAACCAATAAAAGCAAAGACAGGATTTGCCATTTAAAAGATAGGAATGTTGCTAGAGCATTATTAGATGCAAATTTAAAGCCCAACACTCTATACATATAATCAGGTTTTCATTTAAATTCTTTTGTTTGCTGTATGTCTAGAAAAGCCTCCACCACTTACTTATTTGTTAAGCTAAGTTTTTTTTTTTTTTAGTATTTCACATTCTTTTGTAACTGAATGTGTTGAGCAGCATTAGTCAATATTGACTCCTTTACCATTTATTGTGTTTACAAAAGCTGCTGCTCTGGAAGTTGTCTTATGCTGTAGCAGAAAAAGCAGCTTCAGCCTGCAAATAACTCAGTAGTTCACTTTTAAGTCTCACATACTAATACATTATGAATTATGGTTCAGGATTGCATCTTATATTGCTCTCCAGTACAAAAAATAATTTATCAGCTTCTATATCCACCTCCAGAATCTCAAYCCAGATATGATCTGCAGTATATTCACTTGTCTTATAACTCACTTGTAACAAGACAATCAGTCTTTGTCCAGCAGGAAAGGCTGAGTGTACACTAAAGGCATTGCAAAGATCCTCTGTGTAGTACTATATGTCCATTTTGTCATAGATGAGAACATTAAGGAGCAAAAGATTGCACAGGATCTCTTTAGCTACAGATCATACAATAGCAGCTTGCTGATCTCTTGTCTTTACAATGCTGCCAATACTTGGGTAGTATGAGTTTATTCCCTTCTCCTCAGATTTCTGGACTGTGCTTTGCCTGTATCCRGAACAGCTAAATTTTGCAAGAACTGTTAATTAGTGCACAGGGTCCCACCTCATGCCCCACAAGTTGGGCTTTATGGGTGGCTAAAGCACGTCATTTAGTTGCTCAAGTCCTTGTCTGCCCCTGTAGTCCCCCATACCACTCCCCCAAGGCCTTCAGTCTGGATTTTTGTCTGGGTTTAGGTTTCTTTGGAAGTATTCTTCTGTATCACACAAACCAGGTATCAGTAGAAATTTGAAATTTTCAACCTAGAGTGCGTACGTAACATCTGTTCCTGTGACTGCATACTCCCAATGAAGAAAAATCCCCTTCATCCATGGAATAGCTTCTTCAGTCCATTAAAGCTGCTTTATTTTCTTGCCATGGTTTGGGTTATCATTCCTCCCTCTCCTCTTGTCTCTTGTTTCTTAAGGCATTTGGGGTGGGTGGTTATTGACTAATGAAGGATTAGGCATCTTCAGGAAGTATGCTGGTTCCTTTAAGGATTTATTTTTATATATATTGTAACGTTAAGTTTTCTAAAAAGGAAACATATTGGAAAATTAAAGTATATAGTATAAATTTTAACTGTGTAAAGCCAGTGCCCCAGTCCTAAATGGATGATCCTGCTGTAGGGATTAACACATGCTCATATCTTTGCAGGATCCTGGAGAAGCAATATTGTACTTGCATTAAAAAATGTCTCTCGATATTATATTATAGATTTGACTTTTAGCTTCTTTGTAAATCTGAATTTTCCTACTTCAGTTATATCAATGTAAGAGTAGGAGCAGATTTAGTGAGTGGCAATTTTTCAGTGTTTCTTAAACTTTAACCTTTCTCCTCCCTCTTCCCCACAGCCTTCTGTAAAGACTGCATAACTTTTAGCAGAAAATGGATTTTTTGCATCCAATCTCCCCAATGTCATTATCATCAAAAACCTTTACCATATTTCATAGGAAATGCATGAAAATTATGGAAGAACTTGTACCTGTTGGGCTCATGAGTCATTACTGTACACAATCTTATGTGGTACAATTGTGCCACCTCAAAATAATTTTGTTCAATTTAGAAAATGCTCTTGTAAGTAACAAATCAGGTAACTAGAAAGTCATTTTTATGCATAACTGTTAAAGTAGGTCAGGTTTAAAACTAATAATTTACCCATAAAATGCTTCCTGATACACCAGGAACATTCTCAGGCCTCTTGGCAATACAGCACAGTAGATGGCTGAATAAAGCTCTGCTTCATTTCTTTCAACCAAGAGARCTGCAGCAGAGCCTCATTTAAGTATCAGGATCAGCCAGAAACCAAGTGTGCTTGATGTTCTTTCCATTCCCATGAACAAAGGTTCATGCAGCAGCATTAAAATGCAATCAATGCTAGAAAAACCTTCTTCACCTCCATTCAAAATAAAAGCTACACTCTGAATTTCAGCAATTTCCATTGGATCAGTTTTCTTTCCTGGAGTTTAGTTGCAAGAGACCAAGAAAATGGGTTTTCTGATTTTAAGCAAATTTAAATGTAAAACAAGAATCATAGCTGACTGAATAGCTGTCTTCCATCATTAATGATAATGCTACAAGAGTTTTCTCATATTTTTAAAGTAGCAAAGCTGAATTCTTATGTACAATAGGATATTGTTACAAAGTAGCCCAGTATACACAGTACACATAGGTTGTAAGTGTCCAGAGACCCTTACAGTGTTCTCTACTACCAGAGAAATGTTAAATTTCCAGTATTAAGTTATTATTTTTAAATGTAAATTTAAATTTCCTTTTCTGCTGGTAAATAAGAGTCTCTTCCCCTAAATCAAGGAGCAATAATCCCTCTTTAGAATTAGCAAGATAGGAAAAGGGAATAATGGCATAATGGCCTTTTGCTTTAAAGATTCTGAGGGTTTTTTTTTAATAACTGGACTGTGTATCTAGAAAGAAGTTCAGTTTATTTGTACACTGATGTCACATGTTTACCTCCCTTTTTCTTGTGATGGCATATGGATTCTCTTATGAATATTATGACTGCTGACACAGTCTGAGGGACTGAGATACAAAACAGACGACTACTGGAAAGTAGAAAATATTTATAACTAATTTTGTGAATCTCTGGCAGAGTGTGCAAATGTAAAATTCCCTCTTCTCTCCTTCACTTCCTATAAACAATGTAAATGAACAGCAACTATAAGGTTTATGGGAGGCAAGTTTATTCAGTTTACCAAAGTATTGATATATGGACAGCACCCTGTAGAAATARATTACTGTAGACAGTGAATGCTGAATTTTAAAAGGCTAACAATATGATTTTATTAAATAGTGTACCTTGTATTTCTGGTGTTTGAACCTTTAGATTTTACTGATGAAAAATGTCTCCCAGAAAGGCCATGGGGGTCTGCCAATAACTTATCTTTCTAGACTARGAAAATGGTTGATAAATTCAATTGGTAATTGTTATCTCAGACAAGCAAGGACAGCAGATACCTGTAAGAATGCAAGCAGATCCAATAGCTCAAACCAAAGATCAGAAACATGTGAGTAAAAAAGGCTGTTCTCTTGATTAGGAAGAATTGTGTAAAGAAATAAAGATCAACTTGACCTTTGAACTGTCRGTCTTGGAGACAGGTGGGAAGAAACAAGAGGTCGTCACATAGAACTGGCCTTTGCAAATGCCAGCCTGCTCCTCCCTTGCAGAATGGGTAGTCTAGGCATTGCAGAAGTAAAGTTGTTGGATAAACCCAAAGCAAGGATATGTACTTCATCCTTTGGGGCACAGCAGAAAGAGGCCTTGCCCATAGCTGATATGAGAATGATCAGAAAGTTGATTTACAGAAATAAAAGACTTTCTTTTCACTCGTCTGTGGCCAGCTACTTCTCTTCATTGATGATCTATGGGGTACACAGGCAGTTCCAAGGGACAAGGATTCTTCCAGCTCCCCCAAAAGATGCTTGAAATGCAATGGTTTTCTCAAGTCAGATCCTACTGCACTCATTAACTTTGCCCCTGCTGTTGGCAGGTGTGATCTCTTCCAGTGAAGAAGAGATTGGAAAGATTGGAAAAGACAGTATTGGAAAAGGCACCATTAGGTAGATGTAGTAAAGCCTGAGGGCAAAAGAAAAGACAAACAGGAGAAGAGATGGTAGGCAGAACTCCCACTGACACATGGAAATCAATAGCACACTAAAGGGAAAACATGCGTCCAGTGCAGTTTTTAACAGTAAGAAACTGCAGCTATGCTTATTATCAAGATTAAAATGTTGTAGAAGAATGATTGTAGCTATAAAAATCCACAATAGGCTTACTACGGTATTTTGGGCTACTAGTGAATAATGCTATAATAAATTTATCAGGCAAATGAGGAGACCTGAAGACAACAGCTACAAAAGATCAATGAGTTCAGTAACATATAGAGYAACAAACGTGCAAAAAATATTCACACTTGGTATTGAGGCAATATGAATTATGTAAGTGCTTTTGCTTCCACTGTGGGATATTAGTGTTTGAATGGATTTTATTCTATATAGAATGTATTTATAGGATTTTGAGTCTTTCACTGAACAGAACTGTGTGCTAACATGCTCCAAAAAGAGCAAGGTTTCAGTATAGTGCTCTTTGTCTTTTTTTCCACATTTACCTGGRAATAACTGAGCTTTAAAATCTATTGCAAAGCTTATCATTTTGCTTTGGGTTTATAGAAAAAGAGAGGGTTTTTTTTTCTCCTGAGCATTTTAGAAGACAGTGTATTTGAATGGATGTTCCTACTTTTACATGTGCTGTTTCTTTGGTCTGCCCAGAGTAATAAATAATCTGCACCTTTTTAAACAAGGGTTCATACAGATACAGAATAAATGGTAAGCTGGTGTCTGAAGACAGGGAAGAAAACAGAACACAAATTATGTTTTGGGGTCAACATGTGCTGGAAAAGCCCTCTGCTCAGCAGCCCTGGGAAGTGGCACCTGTGCGTTTCATAAACAACAGCTTTGCTCTGCAGCTGCTGAGGGTGTTGGTGCAGAGAAAGGGGTGAGGATCTGCAGTGGGCTGGGGTGTGCGGGGCAGGGGAGTGGGGCCACCTCTCCAGGCAGCTGCTGCCTCCTTCTTGTGGCTGCAGGGTGCCTGAGCCTCTTCTCAGGGGCTCTCCATCTTCTTCTCTCTTATGTTTCACCCCTTGGGTCCGACTGTCTCCATCCACTGTCACAGGCAACATAGCGTCCCATCCCTGGGGCAGCAGCACACCACTTTCCTTACACTGCCTAGAGACGGATCTGGGAGTGGGACATCAATTGCAGGTCATTCTCCATCTTGGTCAAAACCTGCAGGGCAGCAGCTGTATGACTGACCTCACTGCAGAGATGTTTGTCCTTACTGCAAAGACCAGCTTATGAAGTTCTCATTGTGAAGAAGAGAATAAGATTTAAGCCAACAGTGATTTTACAGCTTCAGAACATGCTCAGAGGTGATAGTGAAAGTCTGAACCATTGCAGGAGAGGGGCCATGAAAGAGATGCAATGAAACAAAGATGCCCGTTCTGCAGGAGGGTCAGATTGTGTGGAGAAGCATTCAAGATTCAGATGACATTAGAAAACCAATTACTGGATCCAGCCTCTGAAGCAAGCTGTGTAATTTTAATCAGATGGGGCAAGACTGGAAAAGGGAAAGACGTCATGCAGTTAACAAAAGAAAAAGAAACCTATTAAAAAAAGACCCTAGGAAAAAAATCTATGGTAGAACAGAATTATAATAGAACTGAGTCACAAAAGACTGAAAATGAAAAACTTGAAAAAGACATCTTTGCTGGCCTTTCCATGAGGGATGGCCACAAAGAGTATAGGAATGAACCATACTTAAAAGAACTTCTGTTACCAGATGGAAAACTTTGAAAAATAATTTAGAGCTGTTTGATATGCTCTGTGTTAGAATTTGAGGATTGTTGTTTATATAAGGTGCAGTTTAATAGTAGGGTATTCTTGCAGAGTTCATCTCACAGATTACCACTTACCCTCACCTGAAATGGTAATAAAACAGCATGACAACGAACACAGTCTGAAGAACTTAATAGATGTGAAGCCCTCCTCTCAATTTCAGCACAATGCATTCACCTGTCTACCTATTTCCCCATTTATTCCACGTACACTTCCCACTTCCAGTACCAGATTTAGAAGCAATCTCTGACCATAGTGTTGCTCCATAACAGAGGTACCTAAGCCACTTCAGACTGAGATGGTATGCCTACACCATCCACATACCACAGTGCCAGCCAGATMTATTACGGCAGGTTCTGGAAGTAGTGCTTCCAAATAGTTTGATGCTGTCCTGAGATTGATTAATCCCACTTCCCAGCAGTGCTGTGGACTTAGATCCTGAAGATAGCTTGCTTCAGGATTTGCAAGGTGCAATGCCTGTGCACAGCAGCAGGCACAGGGTCTGCTGCTCCTTTGAACACTGGCATCTTCACTTCAGGCTGTAACCACTAGGGATGAGTCTGAGGTCATTTAACCCAAACAAACAAAATTATGACCTAATTAAAAAAAAAAATCTGACCAAATTTGAGATGCCTAAACTCTAGATGTCTATAGTGCAAGTAACTTTATTAAAAGTGGAAAGAAAAAGACATCTGGAGAAAGTGATTCTTTGGCTCTATTTCATACACTAAGGATGAGATGAATTGTCTTGTGGAGGAGGCATACTTCTCTGTAGTGATCATAAAAGGAGGAYAGGGAAAACAGGCCAGATGTAGATGAACTTTCTTATGCTTGACTTAGGACAGATGACTCATATCAACAGGCTCGCTCTATAGTCAATGAGGAAAAAAGAAGCATCTCCAGAGGCAATTCTCCCCACTTATCTTAGAAAGGCATTTCTCCTTTCTGTAGTCCAAAACAGGGACCCAATAACTGTTTTGGGATGAATGCATAAATTTAGTTAAAATTAGATGAGATGAATCCTAGGGAAGGTGGATACCTTCTTCTGTCATATAGTGGGAATCTAAGACTTTTCTTGTGTTTTTCCCAGGACTGTTTCATTTTTAAACTCGGCTGTTCAAACTAACAGTTTTGTACTCCATGAGCAATATGCAAGCTTTAGTAAATATGAAGTGATTGTTATTTATTGCGGATGCCTACGTGATTATAAGCATGATGGCATAACTTTGCTTTTCCCTCCCTACTTCACCTCTTCTTATTCACCCACACTTTAGAATGTGMTTCTGAAATACAGTGAGCAGTATAACCATAACCTCCATCATAAATATTCTTTATGTGAGAAAAGACAGTGGAGTGCTCTAATGCTGAAAGATAGGAGGCAATAGTGGGCAGAGRTTTACACCCTTGTCTCTAATGCAGTCTGATAAGGGTGAATCTTTTCAGGTGTTTCCTGGAGACAGTCTGAGCTGGCAGGTTTTCCTCCAATGAACGACCCCTCTGGAAGAGAAATGAGAGTCAAGTTTCTAAGGGCAGTCTCTTGCATGTTCCTATAGAACATAAATATTTCCCAAACAGGACTGGTGCAAAATACTGGAAGGAAGCGAGAAACAGATACTTTTAGTATTCACAAAAATTTCTATGCACGATAGCAGTCTTAAGTGTTTGACCATTTTCTCAGTACAGCAAATAAAATGTCTATATAAGCATTTAAGACTTAAGTGTCTTGGAAGCTATGCATAAACATAAAAATGATTATTGATAGAAAAAATAAACCAAAATCATTATAATACACTCATTTATATGTATATCACATGTCACATGGTTTACGGTAAGCTGTGAAACAAAGTCACATAAAACATAGGACCAGAAAGTCATTTTAAAAGAATGGGTAATGCAGAACTGACAAATCACACCAGTAAGAATAAGAAAAAAAAACATGTTACAGAAAGTGATATCATACCAACATATGCACACAGATGTTGGTGAATGTAATGTACCAAGAGAATAGAAGACTGGGACAGGATTCATCTTTTTTAACTTAAGGTGGCTAATTTTGAGCTCTTTTTGTTCCTATTAGTGTTGTTGGAGAGCTAGTAAATATAAGCAATGGAATATAAAGGATGATTCATATGATCAAAAATTGGTGGTTATTTTAGGCTGCAATGAGTTGCTCTCTAAACTCCATTAACTGATGTTGACTAGATCTCCACTGAATAAAGTGAAGCCAAACCTACTTACTYGCATGTAGGCATCCGTAGCCACCTAAACTAAGGTGAGATGAAAACATTTCCTGATTAATTTGAGGRATGTTCTACATTACTATTGTGGAATGAATCCATAACAAATAAAAGGGAAAGAAAAAGGCTGACAAGCTGAATTTATGAAAATAGGATGAGAGAATCAAAATATGAAAAAAGCACTTGAAATTAACTATGGTAGTAGAAAGGAAATATTACCCTCAGCTTAACACCTCTGGAATGCCGTCTCTATTTTACCAGTCAAGGTTATTTCAATGGAGATATGGTTATAAGACTAGCTTGGCCATCAATTTTTGTATAATTATGCATTTATATAATGTACACAATTATATTTTATATAATTATATAATTTTATATGTCTTCTTTGTCATTGGCTATATTTTATGAAAATTGAAGTAGTACCACAGGTTCATAAATTTCAGGAATTGTTCTTCTTTTTGAGTTTCTTATTCTGTATCCCAACACTTTAAGACCTTATGCATTTTYGCAGCTATTCAGAAAGGAAATCTTTTTGCAGCTATTCAGAAAGGAAATAGAATCTTTGATGGCTTAATAAAATTAAACCAATCATAATTACACCATTAGACTGCAGAGCAGATATGAAGGTAACTTATCTTCTAAAGATACTGTTTGCTTGATAYAGCTTGAGGTTTCAAAAACCAAATTCAAATCTCCTCAGATGACTGGCTGATGACCAATATTTTTCCTGTAAATTCTGAAGATGATTAAGGTTAAAAATGTGTCTCCTTTGTATCATGCCAAAAAAAGAAAAAATAAGGGAAAATATAGTCAAGAATCCGGAGGAAACAGCTATTCCTTTGAAAGGGGTTAAGAGGACGAGTACTGGCCATGATTACATTTTATGGTTTTTTGTATACAAGGGATACTCAGACATACACAGGCACTCACAAACATACACAGAGCAGGAGGTTATTCTGCTGATGGGATGTATAAATGAATGGGTTCAGAACTGCATCTTTTAYTCCCCAGAAAATTATGGCAACCAGAAGCCTTGCACAGGAAAGAGAGTTGAGGAAAATTCCCTCCATCATGCAGTTCAAGCTTCCTCTCTGTGCAGCAATATATTTAAGAATTGAAACTACCAAAAAACTAGCATGATTCTACAGTATAGTGTTGAGGACTATTTGAGAGGAGCTTTCCAGTATTCCACCTAAATCACTTCCATATTTTATACTGAGGTCAAAACCAGAAAAAAGAAAAATAAAAAAAAAAAGCCTGACTGAAGGCTCAGAAATGAGGTGGTCCCAGTCCCAGTCAAATGTGCAAACATGCTTTCATGTATAGTAGAGCATTTTTGACAGAAAGGCTGGGTACTGTTGGTAGCGCCACTACCACCTTTCAGCTCAGTCTACAGTAAGATCAGTAAGGGAGTTTTGCCTGGGAAATGGGAATTTGAATCCTGTGAGACTCAAAGGTCTTTGAAGCCACATACCCCATATCCTCGGTCATTTCACCAATAGGTTCACTGTTAGATAAAGGATCACATAATTTTGAAAACAGCTTTATAGCTCTGTATTTCTGTTCTGTGCCTCACTGCTATCAGAGTGTATTACACGTGTATATCAGACTGAGTATCATGGGTTGTTTCAAAAAAGGTCAGTGTGGATCTCCCTTGTGAAGACCTCAGCAGTTCTCAGTATTACAAGCTGTGTCTACAATAGGAAGCAGTGTGACCCAGTATGAGCTGATCCGTACAGTGAAACAGGAGATGCAAAGGATTTGATGTCCTGACTATGCACGTGTTCTTCTTTATACTGGTTCTGGCCTGAACCCATGGACCGAATGCCCATTAGCAGCTGAAAAGCATTTGGTGCATTTTGGGAATACATGTCTCTGTTTAGTTTCATCTGAAAGAAAACCACCTTGGGGGCTGTGAAACTGCTCCATGAAGCCTGGCAAGAGGGGACAGCCAGAAGATTAGCTTCWGAAGTGCATTCCTATCTGAACTAAAAGGCTAATGTAGATATGTAACAGAGGAGTGTTACACAGATAGCACTTCGGCATCTACAGATGCCTGAGAGTTTAGGTRGAAGTTTGTAGATCATACTTTAAAATTTAGACAGCTAAATGTTGTCAGAGTCTGTTTTAGGTACCTCAGTACTTGGGCAGAGCAAGGATTTAGCCTCCCTGGGCCTTCCTTCCTCAGTCGTAAGGTGTGAATGATGGCACAGCTCCCTGTTCAAGGGAGATCATAAAGATGAGGAGAAAGACTATGAAGTACTCTAGATCTTATACTGATGAAAAACAAAGTTAGATGATCCTTTGTAACAGTACAGAAAACTCTTCATTAAATCATTTTTAAAAGGCTGTCCAATAAAACATTCCAGTACTAACAAACTAGAAAGAAAGATCAAAGTGTAAATTACCAGGGAGAAGCAACACACAGGGAAGCAGAGGAGGATTCAGTGTTGAAGAGCTCAAGAAATAACAGTGATCCCTGTCAGTAGTATGAGAAACATGAAGGAGGAGCTTTGGGCAGTGCATGCAGGTGAGGCCATATTACAGCTCTTCTTTGCATGCTGAGATGACTATTCTGTTTGTAGTTGTGAAAGTGTTATATATACATATTGATAATTCCCCACAGAGAAAGATGTGAGGCCATAATGCATAAAAGTGTTTACTTAGATACTAAAAGAAGTGTGGTTTTTGTTGAAAGGACTGAAAAATTTTAGCAAGGCCTAATTTGTGAAAAATCAATTTCAAATTCATCTTCTCCCAAATAGCTGATTAATCTTATCAGAATCAGAAATTTACCATCTGGTCTTAGATAACAATTCCAACAGACTGAACAGCTTATGTAGAAGTTAGTGACTGAGATTCATACCCAGAAATTACTTCGCAGATTCTGTAAATAATGAGACATTCAAGAGAGTTCCCTTGCAGATAATAAATCAACAGTAAGCAAGATGTAATTTCTTGATCTGTCAAAGTTGCCTTCCCAGATCTTACAAGTCAGTTGCCTTCCCAGATCTTACAAGTCAAAAACTTAATTTTTTTGGAGTTATTTCTTTCACTGAGATATTTTTAAAAGCAATGTGCCCTTCACCCAGAGACTAAAGTAGACAACCTCTGTGCTAATTTAAATTTACAATACTCATTTGCTAGGCTATCACTTGTTTTCATTTTTCTAGACAAGCAGTTACTGTTCAGCAGGCCGTGCACTTGAACTGCAGATTGTATCTGCACGAAATTCATAATTCAAACCACAACAGCATACAGGAGTCCATTTGGAAAATGATACCCATCAGGAGGAGATTCATTTCTCTGCATGAATTTTTGGCAATCCTCTATTCTTCATAATTTGCAACTGCTCTCCTATACTAGCACTACAGGTGTACCTGTATGCGTTCATTTTTAACTGTAGGTGATTAAGGAAAGAAATATTCCCCTCAATGATAAGTTATCTATTCCATCTCTGTCAGATTTCCTCATGCTTGACTCACAGATTCTTCAGTTTGAGTCAATCTGACTATAGTACTAATGAGACGACCAAGCATCATCAATCCTAAATCGTGAAAAGATCATCAGGCTGTCATTTGGATAAGAAATGAGTATTATGAGCTACAACCAAATGTGACCAAACCAAGTACCATATCTTCACAGCACATAACCTGTGTGAAATAAACGCAATACCACATAATTTTTTCAAGAGTGGGACTTCATTTTCAGAAAACATGTCATTCCTGCCTATTTCAAGATTTTTCAGGACTATTCAAGATTTTGAGCAGGCTGATTTAGTCACACTTCTTCAGAGCTTTTACTCAGAAATTCCATGTTTGAAACTAATTATCATGCCTGAGAAAGAACTTTGCCTRGTGTTTTACTCCAGGGAAAAATAAGTGGAATAAATGGGAAAGCAAGTAAATAATCTTTACAATTGATTCCTAGCAACTTATTCAAGTGCTGTTATAGAAGCTAATAAAATAAAATTCAAAACACACACCCACATGTAGAGGGTTATTCGGTTATTCACAACAACTGTTGTTCAGCATTTCCGTATTTCTGGAGGCTCCAGCAGAGACAGAGCTTCGGGATGATGAAAGAAAATGCAAGTCACTTCTTCTCTGAAAGTCTTCTAACCAAAATATAGGCAGGTATTTAGACTTCTTTTGCTCCAGTTATTGTGAATGCTTGCAGTAAGGCTGTAAATATCTCTTCATGTATCCTCATTGCAGAAATGGAGAACTCTTGAGACCCACCAGTAAAAAAATTGGTTATAATTGGACGTGCATTAGTTAATGTGAATTGTCACCTAAAGTAAATGCTCTCACAGTTTAACTGACTAGCTGTAGACACCTGAAAATAAAAAAACATCATAACTCCTGGATAGATTGTCTTCCTACCTCTCCCCACTTCTTGCTGTTTGAAGTCTTCATTCTTTTAATTCCCTTGTCTCTTGAAAAGGACAGATGTTCCAGGTAACTGCATTGATACAAGTAGGAGCAGGAAACCCACAAGAAGAAAGCTGATCTTCAGAGAAATGCAGGATAGTTGCAGAGTAGGACAAGGGTAATTTAGACCTGCATTCAAACCAAGCTTTTTTCAAAACTTATTTGGATATTTCATTCTAAAGCAGAAACACCATCAAACCATGTAAAATTTGCATGGTCTTTTTACATCTTATAAATCTGGCTTTTCTCATGGAGGAAAGGAAGTGGTAGCAGTACTTAGCAGTAAATGAGTTCGACAGAAATAATGCACTGGAATGCACTTAAAAACAGTGGCAGCTGTTTTGGTAGGATAAAGAAAACAACTAAACTTTTAAATTGTTTAACCCAAATGTTTCTAATTCCTTATAAGCATTTTAAGTAGCCACACTTGGGGCTAAATTATAGATCATGGGAAGTAAGACTTGAGGGAAGCATCAAGGTGTTCATCTGGGTACATGTAGCTTGAAGAAGCCCTGCTAATTAGCTTTGCAGCATGGTGGCACTCTGCTGCAGCCACACTGCTTTGGGGACCTGAGCTAGCATCTCTGCACAGCGCTGCACTGCGCATACATCTTTTCTCAGAGTGGCTCAAGAACTTCAGATATTACTTTCCATAAGGCTGTAGCTATATTTGCTGATCGAGCTTAGATGTCCTGACGGCTATGGAGGGTGGGATTTAGTTGCCTAAATGCAGCATGCCATTCTACCTGCCTTATCCTTTCTGGCCTCCAGAAGGCCAGTTTAGACACCCTAATGTACCTGAGACACCCTGCACAGCAGGACTGGCATACCTAACACAGGAGATTCTCTGCTTTTGGGAGTGGCAGCTGGAGGCCAGGTGGGTTATCCTGTGGCACCTAGGAGGCATTAAATACCTATGACTGGGATCCTTCCCAAAGTGTCAGAGTCTTTCAGAGTAGTGATTTGCTTTGAAATATATCTAAGAACTAGCAGGGGAATTGGAGAAATACAAGCACTGTTAGGGTGCACATTTTATCTTGCAGTTTTGTATTTCTGCCATTATCATAATTCTGGGAAATGACAATTTTTAAGAACATGTTGTTTTGTCCTTCTAAACTTGTCTTCTTAACTGCAAGACATGTTTTATTTTAAAGTATTTGGGAACAGAAAAAACAGCATTAATAAAGACAGACTTACAATGATTTGTGTTTTCTTTTCCCACCCCTCCCTCATTAATCTTGTACTATTTTCTTCATGGTTACAAATAATAGTGAARGATATGAGAAATCTCATTGTGTATTTTGGCCTGTGGCCCAATGGACAGGACATGCTTGAGTGAGGCACTGAACTTGGGTTTTCCACTTCATAATTATTGCTCTAACTACTTGACTATGGTAAGAAAGGGGAGCTGTAGCACCTGCCATAGAAAGCAGTGTGTCTTGCCCAGTTCTTAGAAGACCGCTTGTAGCCACCTGCTCTAAGGAAGAAATTGGGTCTCYGGACTCTGCATGAACAGAGCTTAGTAAATCTTGCTTAGGATCTGAACTGTGCAGTAGGGTAGATGTTTAAGCACACATTTGTGCTTGAAGACTTTCGTTATGTGTGCCAGTTCGAGGTACTCAGCTCCTCCCATGTACTCAGGCAGAAACATTAGCACATAACACAGTCTGATAGAAGGAGCCTGAGCAGTAAAGCTAATGTGCAGTTGCATCTTCCTTTCATATACTTTCGTTCTTTACTGGACTGGCTCCAAATCCTCAACAAGGGTCGGCCTTGTTCCCACTAAAATGAGTGAAAGTTTTCCCACTGAAATCAATATAATGAGAATCAGAGTCATTCTCATTAAGTACAATTCCCATAGACTTAAGAGTCCATCATTTTGGACTGACTGGTTATCAGTCAATAAAAGAAATGGCCCTCATTATAGAAAAAATAACATTGTGCTTTGCATTTTTGAAGCGTGGTTTAAATATGAATTACCAATTAACTTCAAAGTTTTCACCTGATGCATTAACAAATCATGATGACAACATGCTAGTGCTAGCTATCAGTCTTGCTAACCTAGTCTCCATGACTTAGAGTTAAGTCCATAAAAAGGTTGCAAAAGAACCAAAATTCTAGAAGCATGGTTTTTAAGGGAACATGAATCATTTATACAAAGAAAAATAATGAAAGGATTTTACTTAGAAAGGTATTTGCTTTTATGTACCTTGATGTTAAAGCACCAGAAAGTTTATATGCTGCTAAGAGAAATGAAGGGAATAGGACTGTTTCCGAAGACATAGAAGAAGCTTTTTCTTTTTCCTTTATGGCTACCAGAAATTTTGTGACTGTATTTTGTAAGATGAAAAAGTTGTATCCAGATTGTACATTGTTCCTATTTGTTTTTTAAATCGTATTTTATGTTTAAAATGTCTCACCCGCTGCTTTTAAGGTTGAATCTTAAATATTCTTTTGTGCGTGTCCCCAAAATGTCATAGCCTTCTGTAATGTAGATTGAACATCCGTTGTCACTCCTTGCATTTTTCAACATTTTGGAAGATGGATTAGCAAGAAATAACTTCAGTGAATTGAGAAAAGCAAAGTGTAAGAACTGAGCAAAACCAGATGCTTTTGWAAAACAAACCTGAGCCAAGACTTACACTAGCTCTTTTCAATAATTAAGACCTAATGCTGTAGTTGGTCACCGATGTGAGAAGGTTCCTGATGACTGGAAAAAGTCAAATGTCACACTCATCATCAAGAAGAGCAAGGAGGATCTGGGAAGCTACAGGTCAGTAAGCTTCACCTCAGTCCCTGGGAAGGTGATGGAGCAAACCCTCCTGGAAACCATTTCCAAGCCCATGAAGGGCAAGAAGGTGATCAGGAAGAGCCAGCGTGGATTTACTAAGGACAAATCATGCCTGAACAACCCATTTGCCCTCTGTGAGGTGGACAATGGGAGAACAGTAGTTAACACTTACATTGATTGTCGCAAGGCCTTTGACATGATTTCTCATAGTATTCTTATAGCCAAATTTGTGAGTCTATGGTTTGGACTATAACGTGTGAGATGTATTGTGAGATGTGGACTATAATGTGTGAGATTAGAAGTACAAATATCTGTGAGATCAGTGAGCTATAAGGTAGGGGGAAAACTGGATCACTGAGCTCAAAGGATTGTGATCAGCACTACAAAAYCCAACTGGTCATTAGCTATCAGTGCTGTCTCTTAGGAATCAATACTGGTCCAGYGCTCTTTTAAGTATCAGCAAGTTTGTGGATGGTACTGAACTGGAGGGATGATCAACACATGTGAGGGCAGGGCTGCTATTCAGAGGAATGTTTACATGCTGGAGAAATAAGCTGACAGGAACATCATGAAGTTCAGCAAAGGGACATGCAAAGTCCTGCACCCAGGGAGGAACAACCCCACTAACTAGTACGGGCTGGGGCCAACTGGCTAGAAGGAAGCTTTGCGGAAAAGTGCTGGAGGGTCCTGATGGACAACAAGTTGACCATGAGCCAGCAGTGTGTGGAGATGAAAGCCAATCTCATATTGGGCTGCATCAGCAAGATCATAGCCAACAAACTGGGGCAAGTGGTCAGTCATCCCCTGTTCAGCACTTGTAAGACTGCATCTGGAGTATTGTGTCCAGTTTTGGGCTCCCCAGGGTAAGAAAGACATTGGCACACTGGAGCAAGTCCAGTGGATGCCACCAGGATGATTGGGGGCTGAAACATATGACCTTTGAGGAGAGGCTGAGGGAGATGTTCAGCCTGGAGAAGAGACTGCTTCAGGGGGACCTTATTACTGTCTTCAGYTACCTACCTGGAAGGTTTGGAGWAGGCAGAGCCAGACTGTTCTCASAGAAGTGCAGGGTTAGGGCAAGGGGCAGTAGACACATGTAGGAACATGGGAAATTCCAATCAGATATAGGGGAAATTTTTTTAAATGAAGGCAGCCAAATTTTGAAATGGGTTGCCATAAGTTTGTGGAATCTCAGTAGCTGGAAATATTCAAAATGCAGTTGCCCCTGAGCAGCCCGGTCTGGATGGACCTGCTTTGAGTGGGGTGTTGGACTGCGTGACCTCCAGGGGTCCCTTCCAGCCTAAATTATTCTGTGATTCTGTGATACTATGAAAAGAGGGCAGGAAAGAGGAGGGGGTTGGAACCTGCCCTTTCCCTGTTAGTAGTGTTGGATAGGATAAACTCTTGGATGTAGGAAATGCTCAGCTGAATTACTGAGTTACAGTCTAAAAACTCATTTCCCTTAATTTTAGTGCCTGTCTTCTTGTGTTATCAACAGGGGTTCTTTGATGAACAAAGCAGTTTGTAATGAAAACAGGTTACAGTACTTTTGTGCTTCTAGCATTAGTTTTTTCACTTTGCTTTTATATCTGTGTACACTCATTTTGCATCTCCATAAGAAYGAATGAGTTTTTCAAGACAATTT
This sequence comes from Apteryx rowi, assembly GCF_003343035.1. NCBI lineage: Eukaryota > Metazoa > Chordata > Aves > Apterygiformes > Apterygidae > Apteryx > Apteryx rowi. The sequence goes on along the minus strand of NW_020449385.1, from coordinate 226,750 downwards.
TCAATTTTAGGTCTCTCACCCCACATCTTAAAGATCCAAATAAACTGCAAAGTGGCAAATGGACCTAACAAAGAAAAGCTTGTATATGAGATGAAGCAAATAAGAAAAAACACAGGTATTATTATAGTGACAAGTTCTGAATGGCACCCACGAAAACAGGCTGACAACCAGAGAGTGTTCTTATTCCCCAGAAAAAGAATGATAATTTTATACTGAAGAGCAGAACAATCCAAAAAGCTAGGACTCCTTTAATTTTACATTTCAATATGTCTCAAAAAACTCTGCACAGAAGACCTGGAGCTTTTTTTTCCCCTTAAATTATAGCTTGTAAAGTAATTACCATGAATATCTTAATCTTTCTAAATAATCATTGCCTTCTTAATATTCTCTTGCATAATACACTATCAAAATTGAAATTCAAGAGTAAATTTTTAGCTGCGAACCTTTTTCCTGCTGAAAGTCACGATCTGCACTCTGTATACACACCATTTTCCTTYTTTCTCTGTTGCAGATGTGTAGGTGAACCGTAGTAATCCTTACTTGGCGAATAGTGACGTTTTTCTACTTATAAAACCTTTTTTTCTGCAGACTTCCCAAGAGAAACTGAAAACTGTTTGCAAATTCAGAAAATCTGGTTTTCTCTGTCCTCTATGGAGCTTCAGACATTTTAAAGCCTGGAGGGGCCACTAGSATTTGCTCTATCTTCTGGCAGAGTTGGCCATTGCATTCCATCCAGTTGTGTCTATGCTGAACACTACAATTCATATTTAACTAAATTTTTTCTTCCAAAAGGAGAGGTCTTGATCTGCAAATCTGAAAAGATCCACCATTTTTTTGGTAATTTCCTCTTGTATTTAAAAATTTGCACCTGACTTTGTATTTGAATGTGTCTGATATCAGCTTTCAGCTACTAGTATTTGTTACACTTTTGCCTATTAGATTAGGGAATCTTTTTATACCTAACATTTTTCTCCCCAGGGGATTCTTACACATTGCAATCAAGTTACCTTTTGATTTTCTGTATCATAAGTGAAATGCACTTGTTTTCTTTTAAATCTTGCCCTAATAGACCTTGGCCTAGGATATTTATTTTCCTGAACCTTTTCCACTTCTTCATTATGTTTGACACCAAAACTGGAGACAATATTTTTCTTACTTATGCTTTCTGCAGAGAAGACTGCTTCCATGCCTCCTCCATTCTCTTCTCCTTATGTACTGACACAAAGGTCACATTAACCCTTCAATCACAACACCACACAGTGATATTGCCTTTAATTTTCCCAAAGTGTTTTGAGATCAGCTACTCTCTAGAGTATCATCCCCCTTTCCTAGACTGACCTGCCTTCTTTCTTCCTAGATGTACACTCTCAGGTGGACTTCGCCTGACCAAATGCATTCTCCTGACCAAAGCCACATGTACAATGTAGATGTCCACACCTGAGCTACTACTTAAAAAATAAAGAAACAGGCATTTCTAAAGCTCTACCTGTCTTACCCTGAAGTAGGTGTTTAAAGAAGACCAGGTGAATGAAGCCCTAAATGACATATTCTCTCTGTTGATGATAAAGGGAGTCTGAGGTGTCTAACTCTGATGTAGACAACTAATAGATATCTAAAATTAGGTAAGTCTCACCCGTCATGCTTGCTTGCACACCTAACTAAGGAAGTACCTTATGCTTTATAACTTCTCCTTCTCTCCTTTCTCCTTCTCTCTCTTACTTACAYATATATATGTCAATAACCATTTCATCAACAGTCTACAGAACCCACAAAGTACATCAACAATAATGCTATACTTGTTTCCAGATGAAGAGYGAAAATTTGAAGTATGGGTTGTTTAGCAGTAATGCCTGAAAAATAACTAAGTAGCTGGGACAGCCCTCTGTTTCTACTGAATGCCATTAGGCCATGACCCTAGGCACTGGGTAACCACCAATCCTTAGCGATTTTACCTCTACCCTTCACAAGAAGGTCTAAAAGAGTTATGTTGTGTGCAATACTTTTTGTACAAGAAATGTAATCTGTGCTTTTTACAAACTGATGTGAACTACTGGCTATACACAATTGTCAGTATATATCTCCAAACYGAAGCTTCCTATGAAGGCTGTATTTTTCCTCCCACATATTACAAAGGAGTGTTCAATCTCATCTTTGATTTATATAACATCTTTGCTGTGCTCCAGCACACTCAGACTATGAAACAGGAAACTAGCAATTTACAATCTCACCATCCCTATTTAGGCACCGAAAATTTTATCTTATTTTAAAAGGTGATGACTCTAAACATTTAARCTACTAATTGCTGTAAGATTTTCTAAAGGACAGAGATTAAGAAATCTGCCATAGTAAATTCAGTGTTAGGAGAACAGACTGCCTCCTTCCTGGTAAAGTCACTGAGCTCTGTGGCTTACACATTTATTTATGAGATATCAGGTGATAACAGCAGATGGATTCRTTTGAATGTTGCTTACATTCCTGGTGTCCAGATCAACCTCCCTCACCTCTGCAGTGCCACTGAGACTTCCTTTGTATCTGCTAAGTCCTCCGTTCCTTCCACCTTGGTGCTAATTTATAGAGCTGCAGTGGATTGACTTCGTGGGTTAGAGTCGTCACACCTAACTTTTTAAAACCTGCAGTATTGATGTCTATGTCTTCCTAGGCTCAGTTTATAGCCACAAGAGAGAAATAGGCTTGATTCCTCTGACTTATTTTAGACATCCACATCAAGATGAACTAAATCACACACAGAAAAGCCTGTTTCTCTCTGTTGAGAAGTCCGGGACATAAAARTCTACAGTCTAAATCTGGACATCTGGTTAGGTGAGTCCCACACTGCATGTCTGACTGTGATTGGAGTTGGTTGAAAGGCTTCTGTCAATTCCCTGCCCTCAGTGGTAACTGAGATGACAAGAAGAAAAATGCAAAAGAGTTTGCTTTGCTTCGAAATATTAACTAAATACAACAGTGAGCCAAAACAAACCAGTAGGAGCACATTTTCAGTGAAAAATGGAAACTGTTGCAAGTCATACCAAAAGTCCTTTCCATTATTGAAACCAAAGGCTGTTCAGCTTTCAGATTCAATTTAAAGGCAGCATTTTCTGCTACAAGTTTYGATACAAATAAGATCTGTGCTCATTTTTCTCTTCAGAAGAAAAAAAGTTTTCAGCTAATGTAACTGTTAACATTTAGAATACAAATACTCTATATATGCAAAATGACTTTTATATATTCTCAAAATGATTCTGAAAAATGAAACAAGAATTTCACAAGGAAGCAAAAGAGCTGAAATAGGATATTCAACATGTTTTTTTTCAGTTCAGTTCTAAAGGAAAAATACTTGTAAAACAATAGATATCATAGGAAAAAAAACACATTGTCAGCACTTACTATTGCATAATCATTGTGTCTTCAAACACTTGTATTGATCAGAAGAAGAAGATATAACTTAAGCCATGAGCCATGGGCCTCCCCATGGTTCCGTGGCAAACAGCCTGGGTAACAACAGCAGGTAAGACGAGACTGTGAGTGTAAATAGTGTGTGTGTGCGAACATGTGTGTGCGTGTGTGGACCAAACACCCAAAACTGTCTGGAGGGTGTTTGCCTGAAACTGTTTGTGTGAAAGAGGGGGATGACCATCACAACACACCTAACTGGATTAAACAGTAACCTCTGCTCTGTAGTAAACAGCTCTGCAGTAAACGCTGTAGACAGAGGGAGATGGTGCACTGCAGCTCCTGGAAGTGCAAGCAAACCAAGGCATATATTCAAGAATAAAGGGAGGAAGAAGGCTCTAAACTACCTTTTTGCCCTGTGCTTCTCTAACGGTTTTGCCAGGGAGCATTAAATACAACCCAGGGTTGCCCAGATTCCCAAAGACTGTAGGAAGTATTTCTCCCCAGACACACTTGTAATGCCTTAAATGACTTCTTCCAAGCCTGAACACTACCACAGAGCCTGTATGGCCATACAGACTGTGGCCTTGTCATCAATATGAGCTACATCTGCAACTGAAGGGAGGCGACAGCAGCTTTATGTGGCACCAGAAGTGCCTCTTTTGGAGGATGCATGCATATCTGGGGTGGGGAGGTCCAGACATGGAGCACTTCTGGTGCCTTCTGGAGGATGCTGCAGCATCCTTCAGGGCTGAACCAGTGACAGGCACAGCCTCTCCCACCTTTGGTAAAGCATCATTAACAACCACTGRTTTAATATCTTACTCCTCAAAATTCATATTGTTTTCTTTCTCTATTTCTTTTTTGTCTGTCATTGATTTTGAAATAAAAAATATGTCAGCAGAAGGGCTTACCTTGGCCTCCAGGAATCCCTACAATGGACAGAGGTGTGTGGCCAGCAGCCACTCCAGCATCTTGCAGCTACATTAACAGTCATTGGYCTCTTCCCAGGAATAAGTATGCTATCACTAAAGATATATGTAAATTTAATCTGTGTAAATACAGCAAAATTACAGCCAGAGAAGCAGCCTGGTCCTTTATATTCCCTATTTTGCTGAGGGAAAGCCTCAGGTTTCATCTGGCCCTTTCATGGCAGATCTGTCTTCCAAGATTATGCAAAGGCTGTGTAAGAAAGGAGATCTGCTTCAAGATAGCTGGCGCAACAGCCTCACACTGACCTTCTTTTCCAAGTGCAACCCTTAGTGAAAACTCCACTTTCAYAGTAGTGCAGCTGGTGCACTCTGTCTGTGTATGAAGTACGTATCAAACAAGTAGGGTAATTAGTGACAGGACCCTGCATTCAGTCAACCAAATGTAAGCAGTTGATTGCTTCTGTGTTCTGAGGATAAAATTCTTCATCCTTCTCACAGGCGTTTTCATGAAAGTAGTTGCAGGAACAAGGCTGCCCACCTCCTTTCAGGTATACAAAGCACACTGTTCCCAGCTTCCCTGGTCCTGTGGATTCATGGGTTGATTTGAATTGGTGTAGGTGTCTTCACAACACAAGGGCATCTAGGTTTGATTAGTGTTACCCAGAGCGATTGCTTACAGGTTTAATTTGAGTTCTTCCCAGTAGAACAAGTGCATTGACAGTAGAAGTTTTATGTTCAGTGTGAAGAGGAGCATGAAAGGTCTGGGCAGTATAGAGCCTACCTGAACACAGCACACCAGCTTCTGCTCTCTTGAAAACCAGAAAACACTGCTGATATCAGTGGTGCAAACTGACCTGACCAGAAATACATTGATTGATACTAGTGCAGAATTAGTACCAATGATATTTGCTTTTGGGGCAGCTTGTATCTGTCATAGGTGGATTTTGCAGATGGTAACATTCTGATTTTCAAATCAGAGACTGTGAAGAGAATGACTGCAGAGAAACTGATGGAGCTACATTTTTACTTCACAGAGAGCAGGAGTGGGGCCAAGACACGTAAACTGGAGCACTAATGCAAACTGTGGCCCAGCTGCAGCTGATCTGTGCACAGCGGCTATCCAGGAGGTGCAGTGTTTAGTATTCAGATGCTATGYTTCTAGGATGCCAAACTCATCAGGGAAGATTAAGATGTCAAAAACTGACAATCTAGACAGTTAAAAGCTTTCAGTACTGGAACCTACGTAGTAAGAGAGAGGTGCAGATGAGGGAGAAAAAGGAGGAGGAAGATTTAAGGTTTTCTTAAGGGAAATTAATTTCAATCTTCTTGTATTTTTGCCAATTTCCAGCTGACGAATGCATGCACAGAAAGAAAGAATTTTAATAAGTGTTTATGATACATTCTCGTGGATGAAGTTAATGACATTAACCTCTTGTGGGCTGTAATAAAGGCCCAAAATCAATAACCATTTGTGAGACTCTAAGGTAAAATAGCAGTGTTTGGAATGGAAAAAGGAGCATAATGCCCGATGCACATCAGAGGAGTCACAGCACTGCCTAGATTATCACAGAGGCTGTCCTGCTTCCAAAAGAAGGCTTCCCTTTGAGATACATTTGCAAGTTCATTAAAATGGGGCCTATATCTACTACAAATCTTGTAAAATAAGTTGATGCTAAAGTTCCTTAGTSTCATGGTCTAACAGGTGTTCCAGTGTTGACTTAAATGGAGGCAAGATATTACCRAAGTACTTCCCCACAGCTTTACAATGAGAGTTTTTTTCAAGACATAATTTCTTTGCCAAAACATAAATGTGGTTTTCCTGTTCTAATGTCAGGTTGGTATTTCATTTGCTGAGCAATTTCATCTGGGTTTCACTGTCTGATATGAGGTTGCTTTTTCAATATTCTCTGAGGCCTTCAGTTCCCCTGTGGACGGTTTAAATCCTCCTCACTGGTGTCCCAGGAGAGCGGGCTCATCACTGTGTTTCAGGCTCCCTCTCACTCCCTGTTTGCAGCCTTTCCACTCTGTACAAAACACTCAAATATCCCCAGGGCCGGCCAGCTTGTACTGCAGCAGTTCTCCAGCTGGCTGGTTAGGGCAGCACCTGGGAGAGGGGCCACCTGGGCTCCAGTCTCTGGGCACTTGAAGACTTATACCTGTTATAAATAGCAGAACAGCTTCAGCAGGAGGAGTGGAGAGTATGCTCCATCTTATATGTCAGGTTGTCTGAGGATAAGGCTTTTTCCTGGGAGGTGAGTTCATACTCTCTCAGGAGAAAGCAAGATTTGTGTGGGCGAGGCTGAAGAGCTTCAGCTGGGCTGAAGCTGTTCTCTGTGYATCCCCTTCATCTTGGTGAATTATGAAAATTCATTGCTTCACTTTGATGTAACTGTAAGGACTGACTCTTCTCTTACACTAACTTTCCAGATTCAAAAGTTTATGATTTCTGCATTTAATTTCAGCCCTGTCTTTCTCCATTATTAAGCCAACAGACATAAGAGAACAAGGTCAAAATGCTCATCAATAATAGTTACATTTCTCTGACAAATTTTGCTATGAAGTAGCTATTGAAGTTGTCTGCAAATACAGTAATTTCCATAGCAAACATTATGAAGGAAAAATATATTTGGGTCCTGAAAATAAATTCTTTATGTGTCTTTTTTATTTATGTACTTATTTTAACACCATTACCCCCCAAATGCCAAAGTCCATTTTTCTGACAAAGGGAATTATTCTCAAATAGAAGAGAAATGTAGGTAAGGCTGAGGGATTCAGCAATGGAAATCGATAACTCCTTATTAACATTGCCTAGTGGACCTGCCAGGTTTCACATTCACATTGACTATGCCAAATTAGACTATTAGACATAGTTTACTGGTGCAGGTGTGCACCTAGCCAGGTGATGGGGCAAGGTCAGGTGCATGTAGGCCCACTACCCTCATGACGCTGGGATGCCTTGGTTCCTACAGGGAGGAAAGCCCAGTGTGGGGGCTGAATGGATGTGATGTGGTGCCCCAAGAAACCCCTGCATGGAGGTAGCGGAGGGATGCAGTGTTATAGTGAACATGAGCAAATCTAGATACAGCTTTTGGTGCTATGCACTACACACAGAAAATGAGAATTACTGCTAGAAAGAGCTTACAACCTGGAAGATAAGATGTACCAGGAGGGTGAAGGAATCTGAGGTAACAGAAAAAAAATTTTATTGGGTGATATTTATGGAACCATTCTACAGATGTGGTAAGTCAAATGGTGGCAGGACAAGCAGGGCTTTCATTTGAATTGCTGCAGCTGAGGGTAAATGATATTCTAAAAGCAAATAATTTCAAAATAAAAAAGAAATGGGTGAAAAGAATGGGAGTAAATTCATAATTCCCCTACACATGTGTAAACTCTGTTGAATGGAGCAAAACATTACTGCATACTGTCAACAGTTAAATCCTAACCTTTAAGAAGTAGGTTGCAGCATTTCCGAGTATGGGCTCTTTACCCCAAATATGAGCACATTAAATGATTTAAGAACATGTATCACCCTTTCATTCAAATCACAGTCCCACAAGAGGTCTCTGTATACTTGATTTATGCAGCGTCAAAGCCATGTAAGTTACATGCTTTGACTTGCATTGGCTCTACTGAGGTACAGATGGAAAATATGAGCCTGCAATATGTCAGACAGTGAGGCAAAGAACATTAGAAGGGAAAATTGAAGTGGAAATGCTGGTGGGTGGCTTGCTAGGTCACTAGTAGGAAGGCCTAAGCCCTACAGGAATCCTCATAGCATCTGTGGAGAAAACAATGGGAGATAAATTGCAAGTGGCACAAAAGCTCTGTTACTTAAAAAAAAMCCCAAACAATAAAAAATATGTTGGGGAAACCAACTGAATAGCCAGCTTTTCTGTATCAGATGGTATCCTTCCAGCCAATCTCTGTACACAGCACACATTACACTGCCTGGGCTGCCTCAGGCTCTAGAGAACCAAGTACCGTGGGCAAAGCAATGCAAATAGCCTTGTGTATACATATTTTATTTGCTACAAGTTATGTTGGTGTTTGTGCAGTTATTCAAAGAAGTCGCTTTATAAGCACTCATTCACTGGACATATTCATGAAAGAATGTATTTTGCTAGCACCTCCACCTTCCTAAAAATTCAGGGATTCAGTAGGGTATGAGAAGCTGCTCTGTGCACCTTGTGCAGTCACTGAACTTGAGTCAGGAAGCAGCTGAAGTGGCTGAGACCGAATAGTCTGCATGCTGAGAAAAGAACAAGCCAGGCCTCCTCTTTTCTAGGAGTGTCCTGCCATTACGCTGGAGAAAGGCTCAGATTGGCTCTTCCTATCCAGGTGAATGCTGAATTCTTGCATTGCTGTGGTGCAACCTTAACAAATGAACAGATACAGCTGAGGGATCTAGAAGTGGATCCTTCTAAAATGGACCTTTCTGTCCTACTGTGTAGCCTGGATAAGGGTGAAAGTTAGGACATATCCTTAGGGAGCTCCCTGTGCTGTACAGCCAATGCATGGCTGAGCTCTGTGTCCACGCGTGGTGCAGGAGCCGTTCYTCTTAACATTTGGTTTGTGTGTCCAACCTGAGGAGCCATGCACCTAAGTCACGTGTACATGATTATGTTACAGCTCTTACTGTAGCATTTATGTCCCTTTTTTAGGCCTAGACTTTAGGAGTTGAAGTGTGATTGACTTTCAGAAGGACTTAAGATCCCAAAAGACTATTGAACCTCTTAAAGCAAGATTTAGGAGCCTAAACTGTTTAGATGCCCTTGAAAATGTTATTTTCAAATGTCTCTGCCAAAGTCAACAGAGTTGCCAGGCTAACAAAGGTGGTCAGAAATCAGACCAGAAACACAAGCATTCAGTGGATCCTAGTTTCATAATGTCTCCATTGTACTATCTTACATTTTAACTCCCTGTTAAACGTAATATCAAATAAAACTTACTTGCAGCAGTTGTTAAAGCATGTCTGATTTATTTATTTATTTATTTTTACACTGCAGTGGCACTCACAGGACCTTTTTCCCCTTCTCACAGCTATACTTGAATGTTGTGTGGGCATTCGAGCAGTTTAGATCTCCTGACTGATTTATCATAGACAAGCTGACATTGCCAGGCCCAGAAAAAGCTAAATTTTTCATTGTACACAAGTATCTTTAGTGAACATCACTTCATTATGTCAGTTCAAGTGCAATTCCACTTAAGGTGATGAAGGTAATTTTAATGGGCATGGGGAGTCCTTGAAAATCTCCCCCTATATTTCCTTTTAGACAAGAAAAGCACAGCAAAATTTCATAGTCAGTGAGCAGCCCTCAGAAGGAGCAAAGGAAATCCATTGTATGACAGAGAAAGCCTTCTTCTCAGCATCTCTTCAAACACACAACAACAGCACCCCTCTTGCTACACTGGAAATGTATGTGTGGAATTGCCCATACCTCCACAGCCCCTGGAAAATTAGGCTTTTTCATGACAAGGAACCAGCAGGTAGTAACTGGGAGGAATGCAAAGACCTTTATAAGAAGCTGAATTTCCCAGACCCCAAATTTCTAAGCCTGGCATACAGCAAAGGCTGTGTGGTCAGGACTGGCTCCACTGTCAGGTTAAAGCACACAGATTGTGCTCAGTGTTTTGCATTAATGAACAGGGATTAATTTTACTGAAAAAAAGTATTACTGGTGATCTTGTGGGATCAGTCATGTACTGTTCTTGGCAGAATTCCTTCATCATCTAGTTAATAGCTTTAGTTTCCTACACTGTTGACCCAGCAATATCTTTGAGGGGAGATAGATGATGAAATTATTTTTTCTTCTAATCTTTGATTAAACAGGACAATGACTTACTTGGATTGATACACACACTGTCACACCCGCTTCAAGAGAAGAGGCAAGAGGAAGGGACAGAGTATCTTTCAGTAACAATGCTCTTTCTTGTGAAACAAATTTCTCGTTGTGGTAAGTGGCTCAAGATCTCAGGCTCTTATTCTAAACTGAATGTTAGCTTTAGGACTGAGTTTAATCAATAAAATACCTTATCCAAGAAGTAAATTAATCCTGATAAGTATATTTTAGTAGTTTTCTGGAGTTAATATAACCTAGTGTAAGGGATTTCATGAAGTTCCAYGACAATATGCCCAATGTCTTCTACGCACCATTCTCCATTCTGAGACTGCCAGGTACTGAGTTTGAAAGTGATGTAACTTCTGCTCTGCATGAAGTGGAGACAAAAGCAATAGCCACCAGACACAGTTCTCTGATGTGTTTTAAATCTGCAAAATGTTACTGATAATATGCAGGTAGGTAAAAAGCATTAGCAACTCGGCTCATTTTACTTCTATATACATAGAAAAATTCTACACATCTGAAATATTAAGCAGGGCATTTTGCACAGACTCAGTTTTAGCAGATCCATCTGTTCCACACAGTTTACCCTGAAAATACTTGTTAACTGAAGGGACTGACTGAAGAGATTCAGGTGACCTTGACCTTCCCTTTGCTGCATCATAAGAAGTCACCAAATGCAGAAACCTCTATTTTATATAGACAGTGCTGCTCAGTCAGACCCATTCATACAAGAAATTTTTCATAGGGAAGAGCTAGACAGGCTCTTCTTCTTGGGGAACTCTTGACCAAATATTATTTTTTATTTCAAATGCTGAATTTATTATGCTTATTYCTTTTTTCTTTGCAATGTGGATGAAAAATGAAAGGATGCCTTAAAATATGTATGTGTTTARGATGATAAAATCTGTTTTTTCTGGTTACATTTTGAAGGCCTAACCCTACAAATGTATATTCTTAAGCATGGAACTTGTAATGCAGAAAAAAACCAACAGATCAGACATAACATAAATGACCAACAGGAATTTAATAAGCCCTGAACATCCTCTCTGTTTGCCATTAAGGATCCATTACTCTCCATCCAATGCTGATTCAGTTTGCATAAGTCAACACTTATGCAAAGTGTTGCATAACCTAACATTTAGGATGAATCCGTCACAAATACCAAAACCTTTCCAAAGCAGAAATGAAACAAATCTTGACATTTTCCATGACTTCTGAAAAAAGTATGATTTAAAATCTTTTATTAAGATTAGACTCATAAATTTATTAATCACTGTAAATTTAAATGAATGTCTAAAAAAAGAAGTTCCCTTCTAAAAAGATCGTAAGTTGCATCAAAATACTTTCTTATTTTTTTAAATGGATTCCATCAACATATCTAAGTTTTCCTATTCTCCTCAACAACATGATTTTTTCTGATTGAAAACATTCTATAGAAATGTTTTGTGTTATGTTAATGGACCTTTTCACTGCAGYTTCTTACAAATAAAATCAGATTAGAATAAATTAATAATTTCAATTATAGCTGGTGGTAAGAACATACCAAAAAATAGTGAGTTGCTGATAATTTCTTAAGACATGCCTCATTTTTGTTTACAAATCATTGGCCAACATATCCTGAGATAGACACACTGTATTCTTACAGCTGTCAGAATACTCTATGTGAGAAAACATCAGTCCAGGTGTGTATATGATTTATGTTATATCTCATCTAAATCCTATTCTACTCTGTTTCTAGTTTGTATAACTGTTGTAGGTTTTTTGAAAAGCAAAACAATGAATAGTGATTAACAGTCCAATTTGTTGGGTGAACTCTGCATTAATGAGCTAACAACTCGCAACCTACAAATACTTTGAGAACCAAATTAGGGCCTGGGGAATATTCAACAAACAAAAAAAATGTGAAAGAATGAAGTTATGTAGCTGCACAACAAAACTGGAATGTAGGAGGTAGCTTGTGAAAAGGAGAAGTATTTCAGGAATAGAGAAAATATGCCTGCAAATACAGATACCTTACACAGTCTCATACACACCGTCTAGCTGCTCCTGTCACTAGCAACCAGTGTGATTCCAGAAATGGTCATTACCCTTCAGCGGAGGCCTGAACACAACAGCTGGAGCACCACTGAGCATAAGCTTATGCCCATTTCAACTGGTCTTTTGAGGAGACATTTTTTATAGCTTTTTTGTTATAACTGTATGGAAGTGGATGTTTGAATAGTGGAAGAACATACACAACATCAATGCAGAGTAAAGGTCTGCCTAATCTATTGTCCTTTCTCCACTTTGGTCAGCATAAAATTCTTGAAAAAGAAGCATGAAGTGATCCTTTTCCTGTTACATATGCCCAGCTTTCAGCAAGAAGTGGTTCAGAGAGGGGACATGTTGCAAGAGCTGCCAAGGTACAATTCATTAACAGGCCTTTAAATGAAAGCGCTTTTACACACATGGCATTTCAGCAGAGAGAAACTCAGAAAAGGGCAAACTACATCACTGCTCCATTTTCAGATGCAGTACTTTTTCTGTAAAACTCTTTTCCATGCATCATTTCCTATGTAAAGAGCAAACCTCTTAGAGCGCCTGGAAAGCCTGTTAACTACAGAAACATACAGTACTTTGTTTTTCTGTATGGTGCTGTTCCTTTTTCTCATTAATGTTCACCTTTTCTCAGATCTTGTAGCCTAGTAATTAAGAGGACATATGGGGCCACTGCCTATGGTTTTAAAAGCCAAAGGGAAAAGCGTTTGGATACCCACTGAAATGACCATGGGAGTAGCAACTGTTATGTTTTATTTATTTCTGATGGAGTACATTTTATCATACATTTCTATGAAGAGGATAATCATGACAACAAAGCTTACTTAAATTTGTTCTGAATATCTATTACATCAGAGACAGGGCTGAAAATGTTCTTAAAAATTAACATGAGCCAGAGCATTTACTTATGTACAGGACCGTGCTCCAAGATAAATAGCTACAGGAGAGAGAACAGCTTTTGTTCCTCAGACTGTGGTCAGGAAATAAAAGTGCACTGCAAAAAATCAGTCCCTCTCATTGCGCTTTCTGATTCTCACTTGCTTCTCTTCACTCATGCAGAGTTTTGCGGTGTCGCCAAAGCAACGTTGCCACCATCAAAGCAAACAAAGGTAATTTCCTTATCTGATAGTTGTGGACTTTCTCATATCCTGCTGTGTGTTCTTCTTAAATAACCAGTGTCATTGTCATTGACATCAGCAGCTACCAGTACATGTTGTCTCATTTGCACACCACATGAAAGAGAGCTTGTAAGAAATGTTCCCAATAACTAGGAGGCTATTCATCGTCAATTAACAACATATTTTAATGGGTATCTTAGCAACATCATTCACTTTAAGCATATACCCCTCAGGGATGTGCTCTGTGTTGTCAGAGAAGCAGCAAATGAGGGCAGCTGTTGATCCCTACCCTGTCGGGTGCTGAATTAAAATATACAAAAATAACTGTCAAAATGATATTTGGACTTACAGTGTTTATAATGTTAGATGTTTCCATTAAGAATAAAATTGCCCCTCAGTTTTGCCAATGAGATTAGCATCAAACACTATGACATACAGAAGGGATTCCAATCACTAATTGCCAAAAAGTAAATCAAATCTCCAGTCCTGAAGTTATGAAAACTTGATAAAACTCCAAGGAGTAATGGAGAAGAGAATGGAGACCCAAGTAGTCCCCAGAGCTAGGTGAAAGCATAGTCAGAGTATTTAGTCAGAGTATTTCTAGGCTAAATATAGAAACAAAGCCTTGAAGAACTTTCAAGAGGTCATTTAGTTCATCCTGATGACTCAAAGGGAGGGTTATATCATTAAATATTCTTGTTGAGCTTGGAAAAAAATGCTCTAAAAAATTTCTTTTCTGTAGTATACACAGTTCCAGTAACTATCTGCATGATCAGAAATTTTATTCTAATGCTTCACTTAATAATTAAGTGAAGTAATATGAACTTAAATAATTAAGTTCACTGGGACTGTGACTCATCTATCTTAATTGTCATCCATTTCTTGGTAACCACCTGGACATGGAGGATTTTTCATTACCCTCTTTTTTTTGCAAGTATTGTTTTACATGTTTGAAGAACATCATTTTGCTGAACTAAAACATGCCATTCTTGCAATCTTTTCTCATGCTGCAGGTTTTCTAGAGATCTGACTCATTCTTGTTTTGTGCATTTTCTCTCCCCTTCATTTTTCTTGAACATGTTGCCCAAAGCAGCTSTAATACCCCTATTAAGGCCTAACTAGAATGAAAGACCATCTGAGAGTCAAAAACTCCTCTTGCTGTAACTGTCGGGGCTCTGTGTGCAGCACCTGGCCCGGCCACCTCTCCCCAGCCCTCGCAGTGCTGGGCAGCAACCCAGGGTGTTACCGACCTGCGGATCCCTCTGAAACAGAGCCTGCATTCGGCTTGATGTTCCTTTTTTTGTATTCATGTGGTTAACTGTTCCAGGTGTAATGCTTTTTGCACTATTTAAAACATAGCTAAATTCAAGATATGCTAGCTGATGCTTCTTCCCATCTTCAAGACCACTATAGCAGAAGGAAATTAGATAGATTTTCAGCATTTTTGAAAGSAGAGTTGTTTGTTATCTATATCCCAGGCATTAAACTGTCTTGAGTTAAATAAAATATTAATTTTAGCTAACTGATCTTATTTAGTATCTGCTAAATCAGGGGACAAGTATTACTCGTCTCTAACCAATGATGCTTGCTGCATCTACTTTATTTTCCAGGTTCACTCACAGGTGTCAACAATGTTGAGCCACGTTTCCAATATTTCTGTAAAATAGCAGTTATTGTTTTGGCACTATTTTTGCTAAGTTTTAAATGCCCTTTTGCACGAATGCTAAAAGGTGACAGCCAGATGGTAACGACAATAAGCCAAATCTGAGTTTTATATAAGTTCAAGAACAAGAATTGTGGATAGACAGCTTGTTTTCTGACGTGGACATTTTTTTTAAGATGTATTTCCTGAAAAGAAAATATACAATATAATTCATTTTAAAGCTCTATTCCTGTTTCTATTCATGTCGGGTATGTATTGTGATCAGGGTGAACAACTGAAGTTAAAAAACAAGTATCAAGGARATTCTAGCCAGCATCTACCTTCATTTCTTCTATCTTTGCACGGTCTGTGCCAGTCTCAAGGCCCTGGGGGCCCCAGCAGCCCTTGCCATCCCTGCCACCCCTGGCCTCCCCCCGCACCCAGCCCCGGCCCCATCTCAGCCCAGCCTGGAGCCATCAGTCGCTGCCCCGTGATGACGCAGTGGTGCCGGCTCCAGCCCTGCCACAGCCCTGCCCCTGCCTGGCCATGGGCCCCCTGGCCCCCACCCCAGCCCCAGCATGTCCCTGCAGCGATGCTCGACACCCTCCCAGGGCTGGGGCTGTCCCAGCTACCCCAGGACCCTGATCCCTCGGGGCATGGGGATGGGCCCTGGTGGCCAGACCTGTCCCTGCCCTGCTGGCAGCCACCAGCCTCGTGGTGCCCTGACATCTAGAGAAGACATAGGACCTACCAGACCTCCTTCTGAAGAGGCAGCTGGAGGCCTGGTGAGATCTTGGGGCATCCCAAATGGCAATTAGTGCCCACATTTAGGGAACTAAAAGTCCAGCCCGACTTGTGCCTTTGGTCTCTAAGACTCCACTGCAGTTGGCAGAAATGCAGGGTTGGATTCAGCAGCCCAGAAATGGCTGGGGTAGGGAACTGAATTCTATCCTTGTGTGTTTCACTGGTTTTAAACTTGATCCTTTCTTTAACTGATATTTTTTTCCTCTGAACACTGGAYGCTGCACAGACATTGCTGCTGCCCTAATTAGTTCTGCTGGCAGCCTTTGCGATCACAGAGAAGCTGTTGATCAGCCTTTTGAAGCAGTGTTTCTAAAAAGACGTTCTGTAGTTTTAGGCAACTTCTATCATTGCTACCTTTCTGGTTTTTATATATGTGTTTATATTTATATATGTTTATATATATCACAGAATCACAGAATGGTTGAGGGTGGAAGGGACCACTGGAGATCATCTAGTCCAACCCCCTTGCTCAAACAGGGTCACCTAGAGCACCTTGCACAGGATC